>NW_027476725.1:0-150372 GCF_051020955.1 Megalopta genalis | reverse complement strand
CATTTGTTTCCCATGGATTTGAAGCTAAACCATCTACATCGCAGTGATTTGAAGCTAAATCATTTGTTTCGCATGGATTTTAAGCTAACTCATTTTTCTCTCCTGCATTTGATGCTATATCACTTATATCGCAAGTATCTGAACCAAAATCATTGGTTTCGCATGGATTTTAAGCTAAACCTTCTACATTACATTGATTTGAAGCTTAATCATGTGTTTGGCATGGATTTGAAGCTAAACCTGCTACATCGCATTGATTTGCAGCTGAATCACGTGTTTCGCATGCATTTGAAGCTAACTCTTTCGTTTCGCCTGTATTTGAAGCGATATCACTTATATCGCAAGTATTTGAAGCTGAATCTATCGTTTCGCATGAATTTAAAGCTAAGCCTTCTACTTCGTATTGATTTGAAGCTAAATCATGTTTTTCGCATGGATTTGAAGCTAACTCGTTTGTTTCGCATGCAGTTGAAGCTAAATCATGTCTTTCACAAGTATTTGAAGATGAACCATTTGAATCGCATGGATTTGAACCTGAGCCTTCTACTTCGCACTGATTTGCAGCTAAATAATATGTTTCGCATGGATTTGAAGCTAACTCGTTCGTTTTGCATGCAGTTGTAGCTAAATAATGTATATCACAAGTATTTATAGCTAAACTATTTGTTTCGCATGAATTTGAAGCTAAACCTTCTACATCGCATTGATTTGAAGCTAAACCTTCTACATTCTATTGATCTGAAGCTAAACCTTCTAACTCTTATTGATTTGTAGCTAAACCTTCTACATCGCATTGATTTCAAGCTAAATCGAGTGTTTCGCATGGATTTGAAGCTAACTCGTTTTTTCGCATGCAGTTAAATCTAAATAACCTATATCACAAGTATTTGTAGCTAAACCATTTGTTTCGCATGGATTTGAAGCTAAACCTTCTACTTCGTATTGATTTGCAGCTAAATCATTTGTTTCGCATGGAATTGAAGCTACCTCGTTTGTTTCGCATGGGTTTTGATGCTAAGCCTCCTAGAACGCACTGATTTGAAGCTAACTCATGTCTTTCGCATGGATTTGAAGCTAACTCGTCTTTTCCGCCTGCATTTGAAGCTATATCATGTATATCACAAGTATTTGAATCTAAATCATTTGATTCGCATGGATTTGAAGCTAAACCTTCTACATCGCATTGGTTTGAAGCTAAATCATGTGTTTCGCATGGATTTGAAGCTAACTCGTTTGTTCCTCCTGCTTTTGAAGCTATATCACTTATATCGCTTGGATTTGAAGCTGAACCTACTACATCGTATTGATTTGAAGCTAAATCATGTGTATCGCATGGATTTGAAGCTAAACCTTCTACATCGCATTGATTTGCACCTAAATCATGTGTTTCGCATGGATTTGAAGCTAACTCGTTCGTTTCGCCTGCAGTTGTAGCTAAATAATGTATATCACAAGTATTTGTAGCTAAACCATTTGTTTCGCATGGATTTGAAGCTAAACCTTCTACTTCGTATTGATTTGCAGCTATATCATTTGTTTCGCATGGAATTGAAGCTACCTCGTTTGTTCCTCCTGCATTTGAAGCTATATCACTTATATCGCATGGATTTGAAGCTGAACCTACTACATCGTATTGATTTGAAGCTAAATCATGTGTATTGCATGGATTTGAAACTAAACCTTCTACATCGCATTGATTTGAAGCTAAATCGAGTGTTTCGCATGGATTTGAAGCTAACTCGTTTTTTCGCATGCAGTTGTATATAAATAATGTATATCACAAGTATTTGTAGCTAAACCATTTGTTTCGCATGGATTTGAAGCTAAACCTTCTACTTCGTATTGATTTGCAGCTAAATCATTTGTTTCGCCTGGTATTGAAGCAACCTCGTTTGTTCCTCCTGCTTTTGAAGCTACATCACTTATATCGCATGGATTTGAAGCTGAACCTACTACATCGCATTGATTTGAAGCTAAATCTTGTGTATCGCATGGATTTGAAGCTAACTCGTTCGTTGCGCATGCAGTTAAATCTAAATAACATATATCACAAGTATTTGAAGCTAAACCATTTGTTTCGCCTGGATTTGAACCTGAGCCTTCTACTTCGCACTGATTTGCAGTTAAATAATATGATTCGCATGGATTTGAAGCTAACTTGTTCGTTTTGCATGCAGTTGTAGATAAATAATGTATATCACAAGTATTTGTATCTAAACCATTTGTTTCGCATGGATTTGAAGCTAAACCTTCTACTTCGTATTGATTTGCAGCTAAATCATTTGTTTCGCATGGTATTGAAGCTACCTCGTTTGTTCCTCCTGCTTTTGAAGCTATATCACTTATATCGCATGGATTTGAAGCTGAACCTACTACATCGTATTGATTTGAACTTAAATCATTAGTATCGCATGGATTTGAAGCGAAACCTTATAGATCGCATTGATTTGAAGCTATATCATGTGTTTCGCATGGATTTGAAGCTAACTCGTTTGTTTCGCATGCAGTTGTAGCTAAATAATGTATATCACAAGTATTTGTAGCTAAACCATTTGTTTCGCATGGATTTGAAGCTAAGCCATCTACTTCGCATTGATTTGAAGCTACATCATTTGTTTCTCATGGATTTGAAGCTAACTCGTTCGTTTCGCCTGCAGTTGAATCTACATCACTTATACCGCAAGTATTTGAAGCTGAATCATGTGTATCGCGTGGATTTTGAAGCTAACTCGTTTGATTAGTCTGCATTTGAAGCTATATCACTTATACCCCAAGTGTTTGAAGCTAAATCATTTGTTTCGCATGGATTTGAAGCTAAACCTTATACATCGCATTGATTTGAAGCTAAATCATTTGTTTCGCATGGATTTGAAGCTAAACCTTCTACTTCGTATTGATTTGCAGCTAAATCATTTGTTTCGCATGGAATTGAAGCTACCTCGTTTTTTCCTTCTGCTTTTGAAGCTATATCACTTATATCGCATGGATTTGAAGCTGAACCTACTACATCGTATTGATTTGAAGCTAAATCATTAGTATCGCATGGATTTGAAGCGAAACCTTATAGATCGCATTGATTTGAAGCTATATCATGTGTTTCGCATGGATTTGAAGCTAACTCGTTTGTTTCGCATGCAGTTGTAGCTAAATAATGTATATCACAAGTATTTGTAGCTAAACCATTTGTTTCGCATGGTATTGAAGCAACCTCGTTTGTTCCTCCTGCTTTTGAAGCTACATCACTTATATCGCATGGATTTGAAGCTGAACCTACTACATCGCATTGATTTGAAGCTAAATCTTGTGTATCGCATGGATTTGAAGCTAACTCGTTCGTTGCGCATGCAGTTAAATCTAAATAACATATATCACAAGTATTTGAAGCTAAACCATTTGTTTCGCCTGGATTTGAAGCTAAGTCTTCTACTTCCCAGTAATTGGAAGCTAAAACAAGTGTTTCGCATGGATTTGAAGCTAAGCCTACTACTTCGCATTGAATGGAAGCTAAATCATTTGTTTCGCATGGAATTGAAGCTACCTCGTTTTTTCCTTCTGCTTTTGAAGCTATATCACTTATATCGCATGGATTTGAAGCTGAACCTACTACATCGTATTGATTTGAAGCTAAATCATTAGTATCGCATGGATTTGAAGCGAAACCTTATAGATCGCATTGATTTGAAGCTATATCATGTGTTTCGCATGGATTTGAAGCTAACTCGTTTGTTTCGCATGCAGTTGTAGCTAAATAATGTATATCACAAGTATTTGTAGCTAAACCATTTGTTTCGCATGGATTTGAAGCTAAGCCATCTACTTCGCATTGATTTGAAGCTAAATCAATCGTTTGGCATGGATTTGAAGCTAAGCCTTCTACTTCGCTTTGATTCAAAGACGAATCATGTGTTTCGCATGGATTTGAAGCTAAACCGTCTACATCGCATTGATTTGAAGCTAAATCAAGTTTTTCGCATGGATTTGAAGCTAACTCGTTTGTTTCGCATGCAGTTGAAGCTAAATCATGTCTTTCACAAGTATTTGAAGATGAACCATTTGAATCGCATGGATTTGAACCTGAGCCTTCTACTTCGCACTGATTTGCAGTTAAATAATATGATTCGCATGGATTTGAAGCTAACTTGTTCGTTTTGCATGCAGTTGTAGATAAATAATGTATATCACAAGTATTTGTATCTAAACCATTTGTTTCGCATGGATTTGAAGCTAAACCTTCTACTTCGTATTGATTTGCAGCTAAATCATTTGTTTCGCATGGTATTGAAGCTACCTCGTTTGTTCCTCCTGCTTTTGAAGCTATATCACTTATATCGCATGGATTTGAAGCTGAACCTACTACATCGTATTGATTTGAACTTAAATCATTAGTATCGCATGGATTTGAAGCGAAACCTTATAGATCGCATTGATTTGAAGCTATATCATGTGTTTCGCATGGATTTGAAGCTAACTCGTTTGTTTCGCATGCAGTTGTAGCTAAATAATGTATATCACAAGTATTTGTAGCTAAACCATTTGTTTCGCATGGATTTGAAGCTAAGCCATCTACTTCGCATTGATTTGAAGCTACATCATTTGTTTCTCATGGATTTGAAGCTAACTCGTTCGTTTCGCCTGCAGTTGAATCTACATCACTTATACCGCAAGTATTTGAAGCTGAATCATGTGTATCGCGTGGATTTTGAAGCTAACTCGTTTGATTAGTCTGCATTTGAAGCTATATCACTTATACCCCAAGTGTTTGAAGCTAAATCATTTGTTTCGCATGGATTTGAAGCTAAACCTTATACATCGCATTGATTTGAAGCTAAATCATTTGTTTCGCATGGATTTGAAGCTAACTCGTTTGTTTCGCATGCAGTTGTAGCTAAATAATGTATATCACAAGTATTTGTAGCTAAACCATTTGTTTCGCATGGATTTGAAGCTAAGCCATCTACTTCGCATTGATTTGAAGCTAAATCAATCGTTTGGCATGGATTTGAAGCTAAGCCTTCTACTTCGCTTTGATTCAAAGACGAATCATGTGTTTCGCATGGATTTGAAGCTAAACCGTCTACATCGCATTGATTTGAAGCTAAATCAAGTTTTTCGCATGGATTTGAAGCTAACTCGTTTGTTTCGCATGCAGTTGAAGCTAAATCATGTCTTTCACAAGTATTTGAAGATGAACCATTTGAATTGCATGGATTTGAACCTGAGCCTTCTACTTCGCACTGATTTGCAGTTAAATAATATGATTCGCATGGATTTGAAGCTAACTTGTTCGTTTTGCATGCAGTTGTAGATAAATAATGTATATCACAAGTATTTGTATCTAAACCATTTGTTTCGCATGGATTTGAAGCTAAACCTTCTACTTCGTATTGATTTGCAGCTAAATCATTTGTTTCGCATGGTATTGAAGCTACCTCGTTTGTTCCTCCTGCTTTTGAAGCTATATCACTTATATCGCATGGATTTGAAGCTGAACCTACTACATCGTATTGATTTGAACTTAAATCATTAGTATCGCATGGATTTGAAGCGAAACCTTATAGATCGCATTGATTTGAAGCTATATCATGTGTTTCGCATGGATTTGAAGCTAACTCGTTTGTTTCGCATGCAGTTGTAGCTAAATAATGTATATCACAAGTATTTGTAGCTAAACCATTTGTTTCGCATGGATTTGAAGCTAAGCCATCTACTTCGCATTGATTTGAAGCTACATCATTTGTTTCTCATGGATTTGAAGCTAACTCGTTCGTTTCGCCTGCAGTTGAATCTACATCACTTATACCGCAAGTATTTGAAGCTGAATCATGTGTATCGCGTGGATTTTGAAGCTAACTCGTTTGATTAGTCTGCATTTGAAGCTATATCACTTATACCCCAAGTGTTTGAAGCTAAATCATTTGTTTCGCATGGATTTGAAGCTAAACCTTATACATCGCATTGATTTGAAGCTAAATCATTTGTTTCGCATGGATTTGAAGCTAAACCTTCTACTTCGTATTGATTTGCAGCTAAATCATTTGTTTCGCATGGAATTGAAGCTACCTCGTTTTTTCCTTCTGCTTTTGAAGCTATATCACTTATATCGCATGGATTTGAAGCTGAACCTACTACATCGTATTGATTTGAAGCTAAATCATTAGTATCGCATGGATTTGAAGCGAAACCTTATAGATCGCATTGATTTGAAGCTATATCATGTGTTTCGCATGGATTTGAAGCTAACTCGTTTGTTTCGCATGCAGTTGTAGCTAAATAATGTATATCACAAGTATTTGTAGCTAAACCATTTGTTTCGCATGGATTTGAAGCTAAGCCATCTACTTCGCATTGATTTGAAGCTAAATCATTTGTTTCGCATGGAATTGAAGCTAAATCATGTGTTTTGCATGGATTTGAAGCTAACTCGTTTGTTTCGCCTGCATTTGAAGCTATTTCATTTATACCGCAAGTATTTGAAGCTAAATCAATCGTTTGGCATGGATTTGAAGCTAAGCCTTCTACTTCGCTTTGATTCAAAGACGAATCATGTGTTTCGCATGGATTTGAAGCTAAACCGTCTACATCGCATTGATTTGAAGCTAAATCAAGTTTTTCGCATGGATTTGAAGCTAACTCGTTTGTTTCGCATGCAGTTGAAGCTAAATCATGTCTTTCACAAGTATTTGAAGATGAACCATTTGAATCGCATGGATTTGAACCTGAGCCTTCTACTTCGCACTGATTTGCAGTTAAATAATATGATTCGCATGGATTTGAATCTAACTTGTTCGTTTTGCATGCAGTTGTAGATAAATAATGTATATCACAAGTATTTGTATCTAAACCATTTGTTTCGCATGGATTTGAATCTAAACCTTCTACTTCGTATTGATTTGCAGCTAAATCATTTGTTTCGCATGGTATTGAAGCTACCTCGTTTGTTCCTCCTGCTTTTGAAGCTATATCACTTATATCGCATGGATTTGAAGCTGAACCTACTACATCGTATTGATTTGAACTTAAATCATTAGTATCGCATGGATTTGAAGCGAAACCTTATAGATCGCATTGATTTGAAGCTATATCATGTGTTTCGCATGGATTTGAAGCTAACTCGTTTGTTTCGCATGCAGTTGTAGCTAAATAATGTATATCACAAGTATTTGTAGCTAAACCATTTGTTTCGCATGGATTTGAAGCTAAGCCATCTACTTCGCATTGATTTGAAGCTACATCATTTGTTTCTCATGGATTTGAAGCTAACTCGTTCGTTTCGCCTGCAGTTGAATCTACATCACTTATACCGCAAGTATTTGAAGCTGAATCATGTGTATCGCGTGGATTTTGAAGCTAACTCGTTTGATTAGTCTGCATTTGAAGCTATATCACTTATACCCCAAGTGTTTGAAGCTAAATCATTTGTTTCGCATGGATTTGAAGCTAAACCTTATACATCGCATTGATTTGAAGCTAAATCATTTGTTTCGCATGGATTTCAAGCTAAACCTTCTACTTCGTATTGATTTGCAGCTAAATCATTTGTTTCGCCTGGTATTGAAGCTACCTCGTTTGTTCCTCCTGCTTTTGAAGCTACATCACTTATATCGCATGGATTTGAAGCTGAACCTACTACATCGCATTGATTTGAAGCTAAATCTTGTGTATCGCATGGATTTGAAGCTAACTCGTTCGTTGCGCATGCAGTTAAATCTAAATAACATATATCACAAGTATTTGAAGCTAAACCATTTGTTTCGCATGGATTTGAAGCTAAGTCTTCTACTTCCCAGTAATTGGAAGCTAAAACAAGTGTTTCGCATGGATTTGAAGCTAAGCCTACTACTTCGCATTGAATTGAATCTAAATCATTTGTTTCGCATGGAATTGAAGCTACCTCGTTTTTTCCTTCTGCTTTTGAAGCTATATCACTTATATCGCATGGATTTGAAGGTGAACCTACTACATCGTATTGATTTGAAGCTAAATCTTTAGTATCGCATGGATTTGAAGCGAAACCTTATAGATCGCATTGATTTGAAGCTATATCATGTGTTTCGCATGGATTTGAAGCTAACTCGTTTGTTTCGCATGCAGTTGTAGCTAAATAATGTATATCACAAGTACTTGTAGCTAAACCATTTGTTTCGCATGGATTTGAAGCTAAGCCATCTACTTCGCATTGATTTGAAGCTAAATCATTTGTTTCGCATGGAATTGAAGCTAAATCATGTGTTTTGCATGGATTTGAAGCTAACTCGTTTGTTTCGCCTGCATTTGAAGCTATTTCATTTATACCGCAAGTATTTGAAGCTAAATCAATCGTTTGGCATGGATTTGAAGCTAAGCCTTCTACTTCGCTTTGATTCAAAGACGAATCATGTGTTTCGCATGGATTTGAAGCTAAACCGTCTACATCGCATTGATTTGAAGCTAAATCAAGTTTTTCGCATGGATTTGAAGCTAACTCGTTTGTTTCGCATGCAGTTGAAGCTAAATCATGTCTTTCACAAGTATTTGAAGATGAACCATTTGAATCGCATGGATTAGAACCTGAGCCTTCTACTTCGCACTGATTTACAGTTAAATAATATGATTCGCATGGATTTGAAGCTAACTTGTTCGTTTTGCATGCAGTTGTAGATAAATAATGTATATCACAAGTATTTGTAGCTAAACCATTTGTTTCGCATGGATTTGAAGCTAAACCTTCTACTTCGTATTGATTTGCAGCTAAATCATTTGTTTCGCATGGTATTGAAGCTACCTCGTTTGTTCCTCCTGCTTTTGAAGCTATATCACTTATATCGCATGGATTTGAAGCTGAACCTACTACATCGTATTGATTTGAAGTTAAATCATTAGTATCGCATGGATTTGAAGCGAAACCTTATAGATCGCATTGATTTGAAGCTATATCATGTGTTTCGCATGGATTTGAAGCTAACTCGTTTGTTTCGCATGCAGTTGTAGCTAAATAATGTATATCACAAGTATTTGTAGCTAAACCATTTGTTTCGCATGGATTTGAAGCTAAGCCATCTACTTCGCATTGATTTGAAGCTACATCATTTGTTTCTCATGGAATTGAAGCTACCTCGTTTGTTCCTCCATCTTTTGAAGCTATATCATTTATATCGGAAGTATTTGAAGCTAAATCATATATGTCGTATGTATTTGAGGCTGAACCTTCTACATCGCATTGATTTGAAGCTAAATCTAGTGTATCGCACGGATTTGAAGCTAAACCTTCTACATCGCATTGATTTGCAGCTAAATCATGTGTGTCGCATGGATTGGAAGCTAACTCGTTCGTTTCGCCTGCAGTTGAATCTACATCACTTATATCGCAAGTATTTGAAGCTGAATCATGTGTATCGCGTGGATTTTGAAGCTAACTCGTTTGATTAGTCTGCATTTCAAGCTATATCACTTATACCCCAAGTGTTTGAAGCTAAATCATTTGTTTCGCTTGGATTTGAAGCTAAACCTTCTACATAGCATTGATTTGAAGCTTAATCATGTGTTTCGCATGGAGTTGAAGCTAACTCGTTTGTTTCGTCAATATTTGAAGCTATATCACTTATATCGCAAGTATCTGAACCAAAATCATTGGTTTCGCGTGGATTTGTAGCTAAACCTTCTACATCGCATTGATTTGAATCTAAATTATGTGTTTCGCTTGGATTTTGAAGCTAACTCGTTGGATTCGTCTGCAGTTGTATCTATATCACTTATATCCCAAGTGTTTGAAGCTAAATCATTTGTTTCGCATGGATTTTAAGCTAAACCTTCTACATAACATTGATTTGGAGATTAATCGTGTGTTTTGCATGGATTTTCATGCTAACTCGTTTGATTCGTCTGCATTTGAAGCTATATCGCTTATATCCCAAGTGTTTGAAGCTAAATCACTTGTTTTGCATGGATTTGAATCTAAACCTTCTACATCGCATGGATTTGAAGCTAAATCATGTGTTTCGCATGGATTTGAAGCTAAATCATGTGTTTCGCATGGATTTGAAGCTAACTCGTTTGTTTCGCATGCAGTTGTAGATAAATAATGTATATCACAAGTATTTGTAGCTAAACAATTTGTTTCGCATGGATTTGAAGCTAAACCTTCTACTTTGTATTAATTTGCAGCTAAATCATTTGTTTCGCATGGTATTGAAGCTACCTCGTTTGTTCCTCCTGCTTTTGAAGCTACATCACTTATATCGCATGGATTTGAAGCTGAACCTACTACATCATATTGATTTGAAGCTAAATCATTAGTATCGCATGGGTTTGAAGCGAAACCTTATAGATCGCATTGATTTGAAGCTATATCATGTGTTGCGCATGGATTTGAAGCTAACTCGTTTGTTTCGCATGTAGTTGTAGCTAAATAATGTATATCACAAGTATTTGTAGCTAAACCATTTTTTTCGCATGGATTTGAAGCTAAGCCATCTACTTCGCATTGATTTGAAGCTAAATCATTTGTTTCGCATGGAATTGAAGCTAAATCATGTGTTTTGCATGGATTTGATGCTAATTCGTTTGTTTCGCCTGCATTTGAAGCTATTTCATTTATACCGCAAGTATTTGAAGCTAAATCAATCGTTTTGCATGGATTTGAAGCTAAGCCTTCTACTTCGCTTTGATTCGAAGACGAATCATGTGTTTCGCATGGATTTGAAGCTAAACCGTCTACATCGCATTGATTTGAAGCTAAATCATTTGCTTCGCATGGATTTGAAGCTAACTCGTTTGTTTCGCATTCATTTGAAGGTATATCACTTATATCGCTTGAATCTGATGCTAAATCATTTGTGTCGCATGGATTTGAATCTAAACCTTCTACATCACATTGATTTGAAGCTAAACCTTCTACATCTTATTGATTTGAAGCTAAATCATGTGTTTCGCATGGAGTTGAAACTAACTCGTTTGTTTCGTCAATATGTGAAGCTATATCACTTATATCGCACGCATCTGAAGCAAAATCATTTGTTTCCCATGGATTTGAAGCTAAACCATCTACATCGCAGTGATTTAAAGCTAAATCATTTGTTTCGCATGGATTTTAAGCTAACTCATTTTTCTCTCCTGCATTTGATGCTATATCACTTATATCGCAAGTATCTGAACCAAAATCATTGGTTTCGCATGGATTTTAAGCTAAACCTTCTACATAACATTGATTTGAAGCTTAATCATGTGTTTGGCATGGATTTGAAGCTAAACCTGCTACATCGCATTGATTTGCAGCTGAATCACGTGTTTCGCATGCATTTGAAGCTAACTCTTTCGTTTCGCCTGTATTTGAAGCGATATCACTTATATCGCAAGTATTTGAAGCTGAATCTATCGTTTCGCATGAATTTAAAGCTAAGCCTTCTACTTCGTATTGATTTGAAGCTAAATCATGTTTTTCGCATGGATTTGAAGCTAACTCGTTTGTTTCGCATGCAGTTGAAGCTAAATCATGTCTTTCACAAGTATTTGAAGATGAACCATTTGAATCGCATGGATTTGAACCTGAGCCTTCTACTTCGCACTGATTTGCAGCTAAATAATATGTTTCGCATGGATTTGAAGCTAACTCGTTCGTTTTGCATGCAGTTGTAGCTAAATAATGTATATCACAAGTATTTATAGCTAAACTATTTGTTTCGCATGAATTTGAAGCTAAACCTTCTACATCGCATTGATTTGAAGCTAAACCTTCTACATTCTATTGATCTGAAGCTAAACCTTCTAACTCTTATTGATTTGAAGCTAAACCTTCTACATCGCATTGATTTCAAGCTAAATCGAGTGTTTCGCATGGATTTGAAGCTAACTCGTTTTTTCGCATGCAGTTAAATCTAAATAACCTATATCACAAGTATTTGTAGCTAAACCATTTGTTTCGCATGGATTTGAAGCTAAACCTTCTACTTCGTATTGATTTGCAGCTAAATCATTTGTTTCGCATGGAATTGAAGCTACCTCGTTTGTTTCGCATGGGTTTTGATGCTAAGCCTCCTAGAACGCACTGATTTGAAGCTAACTCATGTCTTTCGCATGGATTTGAAGCTAACTCGTCTTTTCCGCCTGCATTTGAAGCTATATCATGTATATCACAAGTATTTGAATCTAAATCATTTGATTCGCATGGATTTGAAGCTAAACCTTCTACATCGCATTGGTTTGAAGCTAAATCATGTGTTTCGCATGGATTTGAAGCTAACTCGTTTGTTCCTCCTGCTTTTGAAGCTATATCACTTATATCGCTTGGATTTGAAGCTGAACCTACTACATCGTATTGATTTGAAGCTAAATCATGTGTATCGCATGGATTTGAAGCTAAACCTTCTACATCGCATTGATTTGCACCTAAATCATGTGTTTCGCATGGATTTGAAGCTATCTCGTTCGTTTCGCCTGCAGTTGTAGCTAAATAATGTATATCACAAGTATTTGTAGCTAAACCATTTGTTTCGCATGGATTTGAAGCTAAACCTTCTACTTCGTATTGATTTGCAGCTATATCATTTGTTTCGCATGGAATTGAAGCTACCTCGTTTGTTCCTCCTACATTTGAAGCTATATCACTTATATCGCATGGATTTGAAGCTGAACCTACTACATCGTATTGATTTGAAGCTAAATCATGTGTATTGCATGGATTTGAAACTAAACCTTCTACATCGCATTGATTTGAAGCTAAATCGAGTGTTTCGCATGGATTTGAAGCTAACTCGTTTTTTCGCATGCAGTTGTAGATAAATAATGTATATCACAAGTATTTGTAGCTAAACCATTTGTTTCGCATGGATTTGAAGCTAAACCTTCTACTTCGTATTGATTTGCAGCTAAATCATTTGTTTCGCCTGGTATTGAAGCAACCTCGTTTGTTCCTCCTGCTTTTGAAGCTACATCACTTATATCGCATGGATTTGAAGCTGAACCTACTACATCGCATTGATTTGAAGCTAAATCTTGTGTATCGCATGGATTTGAAGGTAACTCGTTCGTTGCGCATGCAGTTAAATCTAAATAACATATATCACAAGTATTTGAAGCTAAACCATTTGTTTCGCCTGGATTTGAAGCTAAGTCTTCTACTTCCCAGTAATTGGAAGCTAAAACAAGTGTTTCGCATGGATTTGAAGCTAAGCCTACTACTTCGCATTGAATGGAAGCTAAATCATTTGTTTCGCATGGAATTGAAGCTACCTCGTTTTTTCCTTCTGCTTTTGAAGCTATATCACTTATATCGCATGGATTTGAAGCTGAACCTACTACATCGTATTGATTTGAAGCTAAATCATTAGTATCGCATGGATTTGAAGCGAAACCTTATAGATCGCATTGATTTGAAGCTATATCATGTGTTTCGCATGGATTTGAAGCTAACTCGTTTGTTTCGCATGCAGTTGTAGCTAAATAATGTATATCACAAGTATTTGTAGCTAAACCATTTGTTTCGCATGGATTTGAAGCTAAGCCATCTACTTCGCATTGATTTGAAGCTAAATCATTTGTTTCGCATGGAATTGAAGCTAAATCATGTGTTTTGCATGGATTTGAAGCTAACTCGTTTGTTTCGCCTGCATTTGAAGCTATTTCATTTATACCGCAAGTATTTGAAGCTAAATCAATCGTTTGGCATGGATTTGAAGCTAAGCCTTCTACTTCGCTTTGATTCAAAGACGAATCATGTGTTTCGCATGGATTTGAAGCTAAACCGTCTACATCGCATTGATTTGAAGCTAAATCAAGTTTTTCGCATGGATTTGAAGCTAACTCGTTTGTTTCGCATGCAGTTGAAGCTAAATCATGTCTTTCACAAGTATTTGAAGATGAACCATTTGAATCGCATGGATTTGAACCTGAGCCTTCTACTTCGCACTGATTTGCAGTTAAATAATATGATTCGCATGGATTTGAATCTAACTTGTTCGTTTTGCAAGCAGTTGTAGATAAATAATGTATATCACAAGTATTTGTATCTAAACCATTTGTTTCGCATGGATTTGAAGCTAAACCTTCTACTTCGTATTGATTTGCAGCTAAATCATTTGTTTCGCATGGTATTGAAGCTACCTCGTTTGTTCCTCCTGCTTTTGAAGCTATATCACTTACATCGCATGGATTTGAAGCTGAACCTACTACATCGTATTGATTTGAACTTAAATCATTAGTATCGCATGGATTTGAAACTAAACCTTATACATCGCATTGATTTGAAGCTAAATCATGTTTTTCACATGGATTTGAAGTTAGCTCGTTTGTTTCGCATGCAGTTGTAGCTAAATAATGTATATCACAAGAATTTGTAGCTAAACCATTTATTTCGCATGGATTTGAAGCTAAGCCATCTACTTCGCATTGATTTGAAGCTAAATCATTTGTTTCGCATGGAATTGAAGCTACCTCGTTTGTTCCTCCAGCTTTTGAAGCTATATCATTTATATCGGAAGTATTTGAAGCTAAATCATATGTGTCGTATGTATTTGTAGCTGAACCTTCTACATCGCATTGATTTGAAGCTAAATCTAGTGTATCGCATGGATTTGAAGCTAAACCTTCTACATCGCATTGATTTGCAGCTAAATCATGTCTTCCGCATGGATTTGAAGCTAACTCGTTTTTTCCGCCTGCATTTGAAGCTATATCATTTATATCGCAAGTATTTGAAGCTGAATCATGTGTATCGCATGGATTTGAAGCTAACTCGTTTGATCAGTCTGCAATTGAAGCTATTTCACTAATACCCCAAGTGTTTGAAGCTAAATCATGTGTATCGCATGGATTTGAAGCTAAACCTTCTACATCGCATTGATTTGCACCTAAATCATGTGTTTCGCATGGATTTGAAGCTAACTCGTTCGTTTCGCCTGCAGTTGTAGCTAAATAATGTATATCACAAGTATTTGTAGCTAAACCATTTGTTTCGCATGGATTTGAAGCTAAACCTTCTACTTCGTATTGATTTGCAGCTATATCATTTGTTTCGCATGGAATTGAAGCTACCTCGTTTGTTCCTCCTGCATTTGAAGCTATATCACTTATATCGCATGGATTTGAAGCTGAACCTACTACATCGTATTGATTTGAAGCTAAATCATGTGTATTGCATGGATTTGAAACTAAACCTTATACATCGCATTGATTTGAAGCTAAATCATGTTTTTCACATGGATTTGAAGTTACCTCGTTTGTTTCGCATGCAGTTGTAGCTAAATAATGTATATCACAAGAATTTGTAGCTAAACCATTTATTTCGCATGGATTTGAAGCTAAGCCATCTACTTCGCATTGATTTGAAGCTAAATCATTTGTTTCGCATGGAATTGAAGCTACCTCGTTTGTTCCTCCAGCTTTTGAAGCTATATCATTTATATCGGAAGTATTTGAAGCTAAATCATATGTGTCGTATGTATTTGTAGCTGAACCTTCTACATCGCATTGATTTGAAGCTAAATCTAGTGTATCGCATGGATTTGAAGCTAAACCTTCTACATCGCATTGATTTGCAGCTAAATCATGTCTTCCACATGGATTTGAAGCTAACTCGTTTTTTCCGCCTGCATTTGAAGCTATATCATTTATATCGCAAGTATTTGAAGCTGAATCATGTGTATCGCATGGATTTGAAGCTAACTCGTTTGATCAGTCTGCAATTGAAGCTATTTCACTAATACCCCAAGTGTTTGAAGCTAAATCATTTGTTTCGCATGGATTTGAAGCTAAACCTTCTACATTGCATTGATTTGCAGCTAAATCATGTGTTTCGCATGGATTTAAAGCTAACTAGTTCGTTGCGCATGCAGTTGAATCTACATCACTTATATCACAAGTATTTGAAGCTGAATCATGTGTATCGCGTGGATTTTGAAGCTAACTCGTTTGTTTCGCATGGGTTTTGATGCTAAGCCTCCTAGAACGCACTGATTTGAAGATAAATCATGTTTTTCGCATGGATTTGAAGCTAACTCGTTTTTTCCGCATGCATTTGAAGCTATATCATGTATATCACAAGTATTTGAAGCTAAATCATTTGATTGTTATGGATTTGAAACTAAGCCTTCTACTTCGCATTAATTGGAAGCTAAATCACTTGGTTTGCATGGATTTGAATCTAAACCTTATTCATCGCATGGATTTGAAGCTAAATCATGTGTTTCGCATGGATTTGAAGCTAACTCGTTTGTTTCGCATGTAGTTGTAGCTAAATAATGTATATCACAAGTATTTGTAGCTAAACCATTTTTTTCGCATGGATTTGAAGCTAAGCCATCTACTTCGCATTGATTTGAAGCTAAATCATTTGTTTCGCATGGAATTGAAGCTAAATCATGTGTTTTGCATGGATTTGAAGCTAATTCGTTTGTTTCGCCTGCATTTGAAGCTATTTCATTTATACCGCAAGTATTTGAAGCTAAATCAATCGTTTGGCATGGATTTGAAGCTAAGCCTTCTACTTCGCTTTGATTCGAAGACGAATCATGTGTTTCGCATGGATTTGAAGCTAAACCGTCTACATCGCATTGATTTGAAGCTAAATCATTTGTTTCGCATGGATTTGAAGCTAACTCGTTTGTTTCGTATTCATTTGTAGCTATATCACTTATATCGCTTGAATCTGATGCTAAATCATTTGTGTCGCATGGATTTGAATCTAAACATTCTACATCGCATTGATTTGAAGCTAAACCTTCTACATCTTATTGATTTGAAGCTAAATCATGTGTTTCGCATGGAGTTGAAGCTAACTCGTTTGTTTCGTCAATATTTGAAGCTATATCACTTATATCGCAAGTATCTGAACCAAAATCATTGGTTTCGCGTGGATTTGTAGCTAAACCTTCTACATCGCATTGATTTGAATCTAAATTATGTGTTTCGCTTGGATTTTGAAGCTAACTCGTTTGATTCGTCTGCATTTGAAGCTATATCGCTTATATCCCAAGTGTTTGAAGCTAAATCACTTGTTTTGCATGGATTTGAATCTAAACCTTCTACATCGCATGGATTTGAATCTAAACCTTCTACATCACATTGATTTGAAGCTAAACCTTCTACATCTTATTGATTTGAAGCTAAATCATGTGTTTCGCATGGAGTTGAAGCTAACTCGTTTGTTTCGTCAATATTTGAAGCTATATCACTTATATCGCACGCATCTGAAGCAAAATCATTTGTTTCCCATGGATTTGAAGCTAAACCATCTACATAGCAGTGATTTGAAGCTAAATCATTTGTTTCGCATGGATTTTAAGCTAACTCATTTTTCTCTCCTGCATTTGATGCTATATCACTTATATCGCAAGTATCTGAACCAAAATCATTGGTTTCGCATGGATTTTAAGCTAAACCTTACACATAACATTGATTTGAAGCTTAATCATGTGTTTGGCATGGATTTGAAGCTAACTCGTCCGTTTCGCCTGCAGTTGAATCTACATCACTTATATCGCAAGTATTTGAAGCTGAATCATGTGTATCGCATGGATTTGAAGCTAAACCTTCTACATCGCATTGATTTGCAGCTAAATCGAGTGTTTCGCATGGATTTGAAGCTAACTCGTTTGTTTCGCATGCAGTTGAATCTACATCGCTTATATCGCAAGTATTTGAAGATGAATCATGTGTATCGCGTGGATTTTGAAGCTAACTCGTTTGATTAGTCTGCATTTGAAGCTATATCACTTATACCCCAAATGTTTGAAGCTAAATCATTTGTTTTGCATGGATTTGAAACTAAACCTTTTACATCGCATTGATTTGAAGCTAAATCATGTTTTTCACATGGATTTGAATTTACCTCGTTTGTTTCGCATGCAGTTGTAGGTAAATAATGTATATCACAAGTATTTGTAGCTAAACCATTTGTTTCGCATGGATTTGAAGCTAAGCCATCTACTTCGCATTGATTTGAACCTAATTAATTGGTTTGGCATGGAATTGAAGCTACCTCGTTTGTTCCTCCAGCTTTTGAAGCTATATCATTTATATCGGAAGTATTTGAAGCTAAATCATATGTGTCGTATGTATTTGAAGCTGAACCTTCTACATCGCATTGATTTGAAGCTAAATCTAGTGTATCGCATGGATTTGAAGCTAAACCCTCTACATCGCATTGATTTGCAGCTAAATCATGTGTTTCGCCTGGATTTGAAGCTAACTAGTTCGTTGCGCATGCAGTTAAATCTAAATAACGTATATCACAAGTATTTGAAGCTAAACCATTTGTTTCTCATGGATTTGAATCTAAGCCTTCTACTTCGCATTAATTGGAAGCTAAATCACGTGTTTTGCATGGATTTGAAGCTAAACCTTCTACATCGCATTGATTTGAAGCTAAACCTTCTACATTCTATTGATCTGAAGCTAAACCTTCTACCTCTTATTGATTTGATGGAAAACCTTCTACATCGCATTGATTTGAAGCTAAATCATGTGCTTCGCATGGATTTGAAGCTAACTCGTTTGTTTCGCATGGGTTTTGAAGCTATGCCTCCTAGAACGCACTGATTTGAAGCTAAATCATGTTTTTCGCATGGATTTGAAGCTAACTCGTTTTTTCCGCCTGCATTTGAAGCTATATCACGTATATCACAAGTATTTGAAGCTAAATCATTTGATTCGCATGGATTTGAAGCTAAACCTGATACATCGCATTGATTTGAAGCTAAATCATGTGTTTCGCATGGATTTGAAGCTAACTCGTTTGTTTCGCATGCAAATGTAGCTGAGTAATGTATATCACAAGTATTTGTAGCTAGACCATTTGTTTCGCATGGATTTGAAGCTAAACCTTCTACTTCGTATTGATTTGCAACTAAATCATTTGTTTCGCATGGAATTGAAGCTACCTCGTTTGTTCCTCCTGTTTTTGAAGCTAAATCTAGTGTATCGCATGGATTTGAAGCTAAACCTTCTACATCGCATTGATTTTCAGGTAAATCATGTGTTTCGCATGGATTTGAAGCTAACTAGTTCATTGCGCATGCAGTTAAATCTAAATAACGTATATCACAAGTATTTGAAGCTAAACCATTTTTTTCGCTTGGATTTGAAGCTAAGCCTTCTACTTCGCATTAATTGGAAGCTAAATCACGTGTTTTGCATGGATTTGAAGCTAAACCTTCTACATCGCATTGATTTGAAGCTAAACCTTCTACATTCTATTGATCTGAAGCTAAACCTTCTACCTCTTATTGATTTGATGGAAAACCTTCTACATCGCATTGATTTGAAGCTAAATCATGTGTTTCGCATGGATTTGAAGCTAACTCGTTTGTTTCGCATGGGTTTTGATGCTAAGCCTCCTAGAACGCACTGATTTGAATCTAAATCATGTCTTTCGCATGGATTTGAAGCTAACTCGTTTTTTCCGCCTGCATTTGAAGCTATATCATGTATATCACAAGTATTTGAAGCTAAATCATTTGATTCGCATGGATTTGAAGCTAAACCTGATACATCGCATTGATTTGAAGCTAAATCATGTGTTTCGCATGGATTTGAAGCTAACTCGTTTGTTTCGCATGCAATTGTAGCTAAATAATGTATATCACAAGTATTTGTAGCTAAACCATTTGTTTCGCATGGATTTGAAGCTAAACCTTCTACTTCGTATTGATTTGCAGCTAAATCATTTGTTTCGCATGGAATTGAAGCTACCTCGTTGTTCCTCCTGTTTTTGAAGCTAAATCTAGTGTATCGCATGGATTTGAAGCTAAACCTTCTACACCGCATTGATTTTCAGGTAAGTCATGTGTTTCGCATGGATTTGAAGCTAACTCGTTCGTTTCGCCTGCAGTTGCATCTAAATAACGAATATCGCAAGTATTTGAAGCTAAACCATTTTTTTCGCATGGATTTGAAGCTAAGCCTTCTACATCGCATTAATTGGAAGCTAAATCACGTGTTTTGCATGGATTTGAAGCTAAGCCTTCTACATCGCATTGATTTGAAGCTAAACCTTCTACATTCTATTGATCTGAAGCTAAACCTTCTACCTCATATTGATTTAAAGCTAAACCTTCTACATCGCATTGATTTGAAGCTAAATCGAGTGTTTCGCATGGATTTGAAGCTAACTCATTTGTTTCGCATGCAGTTGTAGCTAAATAATGTGTATCACAAGTATTTGTAGCTAAACCATTTGTTTCGCATGGATTTGAAGCTAAGCCATCTACTTCGCATTAATTTGAAGCTAAATGATTTGTTTCGCATGGAATTGAAGCTACCTCGTTTGTTCCTCCAGCTTTTGAAGCAACATCATTTATATCGGAAGTATTTGAAGCTAAATCATATGTGTCGTATGTATTTGAAGCTGAACCTTCTACATCGCATTGATTTGAATCTAAATCTGGTGTATCGCATGGATTGGAAGCTAATCATTCTACTTCGCATTGATTTGAAGCTAAATCAAGTGTTTCGCTTGGATTTGATGCTAGCTCGTTTGTTTCGCATGCAGTTGAAGTTATATCATTTATAAGGCAAGTATCTTAAGCTAAATCATTTTTTTGTCATGGATTTGAAGCTAAACCTTCTACTTCGCTTTGATTTGAAGCTAAATCAAGTGTTTTGCATGGATTTGAAGCTAACTCGTTTGTTTCCCCTGCATTTGAAGCTATATCACTTATCTCGCAACTATCTGATGCTAAATCAATTGTTTCTCATGTATTTGAAGCTAAGCCTTCTACTTCTCATTGATTTGAAACTAAATCATATGTTTCGCATGGTTTTGAAGCTAAATCGTTCGTTTCGCATGGATTTGAAGCTAAGCCATCTAATTCACATTCTTTTGAAGCTAAATAATTTATTTCGCTTGGATTCGAAGCTAACCCGTCTGTTTCGAATGCAGCTGAAGCTAAATCATGTATATCACAAGTATTTGAAGCTAAACGATTTGTATAGGATGGATTTGAAGATAAGCCTTCTACTTCGCATTGATTTGCAGCTAAATCTTGTGTTTCGCATGAATTTGGGATTAAGTCATTTGTCTCTCCTGCATTTGAAGCTATATCACTTATATCGCAGGTATTTGAATGTAAATCATTTGTTTCGAGCGGATTTGAAGCTAAACCTTCTACATCGCATTGGTTTGAAGCTAAATCATGTGTTTCGCATGGATTTGTAGCTAACTCGTTTGTTTGGCCTGCATTTGAAGCTATATCACTTATATTAGCAAGTATTTAAAGCTAAATCTTTCGTTTCGCATGGATTTGAAGATAACCCTTCTACTTCGCATTGATTTGAAGCTAAATCATTTGTTTCGCATGGTTTTGAAGCTAAGACATCTAGTTCGCATTGATTTGAAGCTAAGTCATGAGTTTCGCATTGATTTGAATCTAAATCATGTGTATCTCATGGATTTTGAAGCTAACTCGTTTGATTCGTCTGCATTTCAAGGTATATCACTTATATCGCAAGTATTTGAAGCTAAATCGTGTGTTTCGCATGGATTTGAAGCTAAACCTTCTACATAGCATTGATTTGAAGCTTAATCATGTGTTTTGCATGGATTTGAATCTAACTCCTTTTTTCCCCTGCATTTGAAGCTATATCACTTATATAGCAAGCATCTGATGCTAAATCATTTGTTTCGCATGGATTTGAAGCTAAACCTCCTACATCGCATTGATTTGAAGCTAAATCATGTGTTTCCCTTCGATATGAAGCTAAATCATGTGTTTCGCGTGGATGTGAAGCTAACTCGTTTGTTTCGCTTGCATTTGAAGCTAACTCGTTCGTCTCGCCTGCAGTTGAATCTACATCACTTATATCGCAAGTATTTGAAGCTGAATCATGTGTATCGCGTGGATTTTGAAGCTAACTCGTTTGATTAGTCTGCATTTGAAGCTATATCACTTATACCCAAAGTGTTTGAAGCTAAATCATTTGTTTCGCATGGATTTGAAGCTAAACCTTCTACATCCCATGGATTTGATGCTAAATCATGTGTTTGCCATGGATTTGAAGCTAAACCTTCTACATCGCATTGATTTGTAGCTGAATCATGTGTTTCGCATGCATTTGAAGCTAACTCGTTCGTTTCGCCTGCATTTGAAGCTATTTCAATTATATCGCAAGTATCTGATGCTAAATCATTTGTTCCGCATGCAGTTGAAGCTAAATCATGTTTATCACAAATATTTGAAGCTAAATCATTTTATTCGTATGGATTTGAAGCTAAACCTTCTACATCGCATTAATTTGAAGCTAAATCATATTTTCGCTTGGATTTGAAGCTAACTCGTTTGTATCCCCTGAATTTGAAGCTATATCACTTGTATAGCAAGTATCTGGTGCTAAATCTTTTGTTTCGCATGGATTTGAATCTAAACCCTTCTACATCTTCTTTATTTGAACCTAAATCATTTGATTCGCATGGATTTGAAGCTAATACTTCTACTTCGCATTGATTTGAAGCTAAATCATGCGTAACGCATGGATTTTCATGCTAACTCATTTGTCTCTCCTGCATTTGAATATATATCACTTATATCGCAAGTATTTGAAGCTAACGTGTTTGTTTCGCATGCATTTGAAGCTGTATCCCTCATATTCGCAAGTATTTGAAACTAAATCTTTCGTTTCGCATAGATTTGAAGCTAAGCCTTCTTCTTCGCGTTGATTTGAAGCTAAATCATGTGTTTCGCATGTATTTGAAGATAGCTCGTTTGTTTCGCATGCAGTTGAAGCTAAATCATGTATATCACAAGTAGTTGAAGCTAAACCATTTGTCTCGCATGTATTTGAAGCTAAGCCTTATACTTCCCATTGATTTGCAGCTACATCATGTGTTTCGCATGGATTTGAAGCTAACTCGTTCGTTTCGCCTGCAGTTGAATCTATATCACTTATATCCCACGTGTTTGAAGCTAAATCATTTGTTTCGAATGGATTTGAAGCTGAACCTTCTACAAAGCATTGATTGGAAGCTAAATCATGTGTTTCCCCTGCATTTGAAGCTATATTACTTATATCGCAAGTACTTGTGCTAAATCATTTGTTTTACATGGATTTGAAGCTTATCCTTCTAGATCGCATTGATTTGCAGCTAAATCATGTGTTTCGCTTGGATTTGATGCTAGCTCGTTTGTTTCGTCTGCATTTGAATCTATATCACTTGTATCCCACGTGTTCGAAGCTAAATCATTAGTTTCGCATGGATTTGAAGCTAAACCTTCCACATCGCATTGATTTGAAGCTAAATCATGTGTTTCGCTTGGATTCGAAGCTAAACCTTCTACTTCGCATTGGTTTGAAGATAAACCATGTGTTTCGAATTGATTTGAAGCTAAGCCTTCTACTTCGCAATTGATTTGAGGCTAAATCATGTGTGTCGCATTGATTAGAAGCTAATTCGTTTGTCTGGCATGGAGTTGAATAAAAATCATGTTTATCACAAGTATCCGAAGCAAATCCATTTGTTTCGCAAGTATTTGAAGCTAAATCGTTTGATTCTCATGGATTTGAAGCTCAGCCATCTAAATCGCATTGATTTGAAGCTAAATCATGTGTTTCGAATGGATTTGAAGCTAACTCGTTTGTTTGGCCTGCATTTGGAGCTATGTCACTTATATCGCTAGTATTAGAAGCTAAATCATTTGTTTCGAACAGATTTGAAGCAAAACCTTCTGCATCGCATCGATTTGAAGCAAAATCATGTGTTTCGGTTTGGTTTGAAGCTAACTCATTTGTTTCGCCTGCATTCGAAGCTATATCACTTATATCGCAAGTATTGGAATCTAAATCATTTGTTTCGCACGGATATGAAGCTAAACCTTCTACATCGCACTGTTTTGAAGCTAACTTATGTGTTTCGCTTAGATTTGAAGCTAATTCGTTTGTTTCGCATGCAACCGAAGCTAAATCATGTATATCATAAGTATCTGATCCTAAACAATTTATTTCGCATGTATATGAATCTAAACCACGTGTTTCCCATCAATTTGAACCTAAATCATGTGTTTCGCGTGCAGTTGAAGCTTAATCATGTGTTTTGCATTGAATTAAAGCTAACTCGTTTGATTTGCCCGCATTTGAAGCTATTTCATGTATATCACAATTATTTGAAGCTAAATCATTTGTTCCGCCTGGATTGGAAGCATAACCTTCTACATCGCATTGATTTGAAGCTAAATTATGTATTTCGCTTGGATTTGAAGCTAACTCGTTTGTTTCGTCTGCATTTGAAGCTATGTCACGTATATCGCACGTATCTGATGCTAAATCGTTTGTTTCGCATGGTTTTGAAGCTAAACCTTCCACATCTCATTGATTTGAAGCTAAATCATGTGTATCGTATGGTTTTTGTAGCTAACACGTTTGATTCGTCTGCATTTGAATCTATATCACTTATATCCCAAGTGTTTGAAGCTAAATCATTTGATTCGCATGGATTTGGAGCTAAGCCTTCTACTTCGCATTGATTTGAAGCGAAATCATGTGTTTCGCTTGGATTTGGAGCTAACTCGTTTGTTTCGCATGCAGGTGAATCTAAATCATGTATATCTCAAATATTTGAAGCTAAACCATTTGATTCGCATGGATTTGAACCTAAGCGTTCTACTTCGCAATGTATTGAAGCTAAATCATTCGTTTCGCATGGATATGAAGCTAATCCTTCTACTTCGCATTGATTTGAAGCTAAATCATGCGTAACGCATGGATTTTCATGCTAACTCGTTTGATTCGTCTGCATTTGAAGCTATATCGCTTATATCCCAAGTGTTTGAAGCTAAATCATTTGTTTCACTTGGATTTGAAGCTAAACCTTCTATATAGAATTGATTTGAAGCTTAATCATGTGTTTTGCATGGATTTAAAGCTAACTCGTTTGTTTCCCCTGCATTTGAAGCTATATCAATTATATCGCAAGTATCTGATGCTAAATCGTTTGTTTCGCTTGGATTTGAAGCTAAACCTTCTACATCGTATTGATTTGAAGCTAAATCATGTGTTTCGCATGGAGTTGAAGCTAAACCTTCTATATAGCATTGATTTGAAGCTAAACCTTCTACATCTTATTTATTTGAACCTAAATCATTTGATTCGCATGGATTTGAAGCTAATCCTTCTACATCGCATTGATTTGAAGCTAAATCATGTGTTTCGCATGGTTTTGAAGGTAACTCGTTTGTTTCGCATGCAGTTGTAGCTAACTAGTGTATGTCACAAGTATTTGTAGCTAAACGATCTGTTTCGCATGGATTTGAAGCTATGCCATCTACATCGCATTGATTTGAAGCTAAATCGTTTGTTTCGCATGGAATTGAAGCTACCTCGTTTGTTCCTCCAGCTTTTGAAGCTATATCATTTATATCGAAAGTATTTGATGCTAAATCATATGTGTCGTATGTATTTGAAGCTGAAGCTTCTACATCGTATTGATTTGAAGCAAAATCTAGTGTATCGCATGGATTTGAAGCTATACTTTCTACATCGCATTGATTTCCAGCTGAATCATGTGTTTCGCATGCATTTGAAGCTAACTCGTTCGTTTCGCCTGTATTTGAAGCTATATCACTTATATCGCAAGTATTTGAAGCTGTATCTTTCGTTACGCATGAATTTGAAGCTAAGCCTTCTACTTCGTATTTATTTGAAGCTAAATCATGTCTTTCGCATGGATTTGAAGCTAACTCGTTTTTTCCGCCTACATTTGAAGCTATATCATGTATATCATAAGTATTTGAAGCTAAACCATTTGTTTCGCATGGATTTGAAGCTAAGCCTTCTACTTCGAATTAATTGGAAGCTAAATCACGTGTTTTGCATGGATTTGAAGCTAATCCTTCTACATCGCATTGCTTTGAAGCTAAGTCATGTGTTTCGCATGGGTTTGAAGCTAACTCGTTTGTTTCGCATGCAGTTGAAGCTAAATCATGTCTTTCACAAGTATTTGAAGCTGAATCATTTGTTTCGCTTGGATTTGAAGCTAAACCTTCTACATAGCATTGATTTGAAGCTTGATCATGTGTTTCCCTTGGATATGAAGCTAAATCATGTGTTTCGCGCAGATGTGAAGCTAACTTGTTTGTTTCGCATGCATTTGAAGCTATATCACTTATGTCGCAAGTATCTGAAACTTAATCATTTGTCTCGCATGGATTTGATGCTAAGACATGGATTTGATGCTAAATCATCAGTTTCGCAGGAATTTGAAGCTAACTCGTTCGTTTCGCCTGTATTTGAAGCTATATCACTTATATCGCAAGTATTTGAAGCTGAATCTTTCGTTTCGCATGAATTTAAAGCTAAGCCATCTACTTCGCATTGATTTGAAGCTAAATCATTTGTTTCGCATCGAATTGAAGCTACCTCGTTTGTTCCACCAGCTTTTGAAGCTATATCATTTATATCGGAAGTATTTGAAACTAAATCATATGTGTCGTATGTATTTGAAGCTGAAGCTTCTACATCGTATTGATTTGAAGCTAAATCTAGTGTATCGCATGGATTTGAAGCTATACTTTCTACATCGCATTGATTTGCAGCTAAATCATGTGTTTCGTATGGATTTGAAGCTACCTCGTTTGTTCCTCCAGCTTTTGAAGCTATATCATTTATATCGGAAGTATTTGAAGCTAAATCATATGTGTCGTATGTATTTGAAGCTGAACCTTCTACATCGCATTGATTTGAATCTAAATCATGTGTATCTCATGGATTTTGAAGCTAACTCGTTTGATTCGTCTGCATTTCAAGGTATATCACTTATATCGCAAGTATTTGAAGCTAAATCGTGTGTTTCGCATGGATTTGAAGCTAAACCTTCTACATAGCATTGATTTGAAGCTTAATCATGTGTTTTGCATGGATTTGAATCTAACTCCTTTTTTCCCCTGCATTTGAAGCTATATCACTTATATAGCAAGCATCTGATGCTAAATCATTTGTTTCGCATGGATTTGAAGCTAAACCTCCTACATCGCATTGATTTGAAGCTAAATCATGTGTTTCCCTTCGATATGAAGCTAAATCATGTGTTTCGCGTGGATGTGAAGCTAACTCGTTTGTTTCGCTTGCATTTGAAGCTAACTCGTTCGTCTCGCCTGCAGTTGAATCTACATCACTTATATCGCAAGTATTTGAAGCTGAATCATGTGTATCGCGTGGATTTTGAAGCTAACTCGTTTGATTAGTCTGCATTTGAAGCTATATCACTTATACCCAAAGTGTTTGAAGCTAAATCATTTGTTTCGCATGGATTTGAAGCTAAACCTTCTACATCCCATGGATTTGATGCTAAATCATGTGTTTGCCATGGATTTGAAGCTAAACCTTCTACATCGCATTGATTTGTAGCTGAATCATGTGTTTCGCATGCATTTGAAGCTAACTCGTTCGTTTCGCCTGCATTTGAAGCTATTTCAATTATATCGCAAGTATCTGATGCTAAATCATTTGTTCCGCATGCAGTTGAAGCTAAATCATGTTTATCACAAATATTTGAAGCTAAATCATTTTATTCGTATGGATTTGAAGCTAAACCTTCTACATCGCATTAATTTGAAGCTAAATCATATTTTCGCTTGGATTTGAAGCTAACTCGTTTGTATCCCCTGAATTTGAAGCTATATCACTTGTATAGCAAGTATCTGGTGCTAAATCTTTTGTTTCGCATGGATTTGAATCTAAACCTTCTACATCTTCTTTATTTGAACCTAAATCATTTGATTCGCATGGATTTGAAGCTAATACTTCTACTTCGCATTGATTTGAAGCTAAATCATGCGTAACGCATGGATTTTCATGCTAACTCATTTGTCTCTCCTGCATTTGAATATATATCACTTATATCGCAAGTATTTGAAGCTAACGTGTTTGTTTCGCATGCATTTGAAGCTGTATCCCTCATATTCGCAAGTATTTGAAACTAAATCTTTCGTTTCGCATAGATTTGAAGCTAAGCCTTCTTCTTCGCGTTGATTTGAAGCTAAATCATGTGTTTCGCATGTATTTGAAGATAGCTCGTTTGTTTCGCATGCAGTTGAAGCTAAATCATGTATATCACAAGTAGTTGAAGCTAAACCATTTGTCTCGCATGTATTTGAAGCTAAGCCTTATACTTCCCATTGATTTGCAGCTACATCATGTGTTTCGCATGGATTTGAAGCTAACTCGTTCGTTTCGCCTGCAGTTGAATCTATATCACTTATATCCCACGTGTTTGAAGCTAAATCATTTGTTTCGAATGGATTTGAAGCTGAACCTTCTACAAAGCATTGATTGGAAGCTAAATCATGTGTTTCCCCTGCATTTGAAGCTATATTACTTATATCGCAAGTACTTGTGCTAAATCATTTGTTTTACATGGATTTGAAGCTTATCCTTCTAGATCGCATTGATTTGCAGCTAAATCATGTGTTTCGCTTGGATTTGATGCTAGCTCGTTTGTTTCGTCTGCATTTGAATCTATATCACTTGTATCCCACGTGTTCGAAGCTAAATCATTAGTTTCGCATGGATTTGAAGCTAAACCTTCCACATCGCATTGATTTGAAGCTAAATCATGTGTTTCGCTTGGATTCGAAGCTAAACCTTCTACTTCGCATTGGTTTGAAGATAAACCATGTGTTTCGAATTGATTTGAAGCTAAGCCTTCTACTTCGCAATTGATTTGAGGCTAAATCATGTGTGTCGCATTGATTAGAAGCTAATTCGTTTGTCTGGCATGGAGTTGAATAAAAATCATGTTTATCACAAGTATCCGAAGCAAATCCATTTGTTTCGCAAGTATTTGAAGCTAAATCGTTTGATTCTCATGGATTTGAAGCTCAGCCATCTAAATCGCATTGATTTGAAGCTAAATCATGTGTTTCGAATGGATTTGAAGCTAACTCGTTTGTTTGGCCTGCATTTGGAGCTATGTCACTTATATCGCTAGTATTAGAAGCTAAATCATTTGTTTCGAACAGATTTGAAGCAAAACCTTCTGCATCGCATCGATTTGAAGCAAAATCATGTGTTTCGGTTTGGTTTGAAGCTAACTCATTTGTTTCGCCTGCATTCGAAGCTATATCACTTATATCGCAAGTATTGGAATCTAAATCATTTGTTTCGCACGGATATGAAGCTAAACCTTCTACATCGCACTGTTTTGAAGCTAACTTATGTGTTTCGCTTAGATTTGAAGCTAATTCGTTTGTTTCGCATGCAACCGAAGCTAAATCATGTATATCATAAGTATCTGATCCTAAACAATTTATTTCGCATGTATATGAATCTAAACCACGTGTTTCCCATCAATTTGAACCTAAATCATGTGTTTCGCGTGCAGTTGAAGCTTAATCATGTGTTTTGCATTGAATTAAAGCTAACTCGTTTGATTTGCCCGCATTTGAAGCTATTTCATGTATATCACAATTATTTGAAGCTAAATCATTTGTTCCGCCTGGATTGGAAGCATAACCTTCTACATCGCATTGATTTGAAGCTAAATTATGTATTTCGCTTGGATTTGAAGCTAACTCGTTTGTTTCGTCTGCATTTGAAGCTATGTCACGTATATCGCACGTATCTGATGCTAAATCGTTTGTTTCGCATGGTTTTGAAGCTAAACCTTCCACATCTCATTGATTTGAAGCTAAATCATGTGTATCGTATGGTTTTTGTAGCTAACACGTTTGATTCGTCTGCATTTGAATCTATATCACTTATATCCCAAGTGTTTGAAGCTAAATCATTTGATTCGCATGGATTTGGAGCTAAGCCTTCTACTTCGCATTGATTTGAAGCGAAATCATGTGTTTCGCTTGGATTTGGAGCTAACTCGTTTGTTTCGCATGCAGGTGAATCTAAATCATGTATATCTCAAATATTTGAAGCTAAACCATTTGATTCGCATGGATTTGAACCTAAGCGTTCTACTTCGCAATGTATTGAAGCTAAATCATTCGTTTCGCATGGATATGAAGCTAATCCTTCTACTTCGCATTGATTTGAAGCTAAATCATGCGTAACGCATGGATTTTCATGCTAACTCGTTTGATTCGTCTGCATTTGAAGCTATATCGCTTATATCCCAAGTGTTTGAAGCTAAATCATTTGTTTCACTTGGATTTGAAGCTAAACCTTCTATATAGAATTGATTTGAAGCTTAATCATGTGTTTTGCATGGATTTAAAGCTAACTCGTTTGTTTCCCCTGCATTTGAAGCTATATCAATTATATCGCAAGTATCTGATGCTAAATCGTTTGTTTCGCTTGGATTTGAAGCTAAACCTTCTACATCGTATTGATTTGAAGCTAAATCATGTGTTTCGCATGGAGTTGAAGCTAAACCTTCTATATAGCATTGATTTGAAGCTAAACCTTCTACATCTTATTTATTTGAACCTAAATCATTTGATTCGCATGGATTTGAAGCTAATCCTTCTACATCGCATTGATTTGAAGCTAAATCATGTGTTTCGCATGGTTTTGAAGGTAACTCGTTTGTTTCGCATGCAGTTGTAGCTAACTAGTGTATGTCACAAGTATTTGTAGCTAAACGATCTGTTTCGCATGGATTTGAAGCTATGCCATCTACATCGCATTGATTTGAAGCTAAATCGTTTGTTTCGCATGGAATTGAAGCTACCTCGTTTGTTCCTCCAGCTTTTGAAGCTATATCATTTATATCGAAAGTATTTGATGCTAAATCATATGTGTCGTATGTATTTGAAGCTGAAGCTTCTACATCGTATTGATTTGAAGCAAAATCTAGTGTATCGCATGGATTTGAAGCTATACTTTCTACATCGCATTGATTTCCAGCTGAATCATGTGTTTCGCATGCATTTGAAGCTAACTCGTTCGTTTCGCCTGTATTTGAAGCTATATCACTTATATCGCAAGTATTTGAAGCTGTATCTTTCGTTACGCATGAATTTGAAGCTAAGCCTTCTACTTCGTATTTATTTGAAGCTAAATCATGTCTTTCGCATGGATTTGAAGCTAACTCGTTTTTTCCGCCTACATTTGAAGCTATATCATGTATTTGAAGCTAAACCATTTGTTTCGCATGGATTTGAAGCTAAGCCTTCTACTTCGAATTAATTGGAAGCTAAATCACGTGTTTTGCATGGATTTGAAGCTAATCCTTCTACATCGCATTGCTTTGAAGCTAAGTCATGTGTTTCGCATGGGTTTGAAGCTAACTCGTTTGTTTCGCATGCAGTTGAAGCTAAATCATGTCTTTCACAAGTATTTGAAGCTGAATCATTTGTTTCGCTTGGATTTGAAGCTAAACCTTCTACATAGCATTGATTTGAAGCTTGATCATGTGTTTCCCTTGGATATGAAGCTAAATCATGTGTTTCGCGCAGATGTGAAGCTAACTTGTTTGTTTCGCATGCATTTGAAGCTATATCACTTATGTCGCAAGTATCTGAAACTTAATCATTTGTCTCGCATGGATTTGATGCTAAGACATGGATTTGATGCTAAATCATCAGTTTCGCAGGAATTTGAAGCTAACTCGTTCGTTTCGCCTGTATTTGAAGCTATATCACTTATATCGCAAGTATTTGAAGCTGAATCTTTCGTTTCGCATGAATTTAAAGCTAAGCCATCTACTTCGCATTGATTTGAAGCTAAATCATTTGTTTCGCATCGAATTGAAGCTACCTCGTTTGTTCCACCAGCTTTTGAAGCTATATCATTTATATCGGAAGTATTTGAAACTAAATCATATGTGTCGTATGTATTTGAAGCTGAAGCTTCTACATCGTATTGATTTGAAGCTAAATCTAGTGTATCGCATGGATTTGAAGCTATACTTTCTACATCGCATTGATTTGCAGCTAAATCATGTGTTTCGTATGGATTTGAAGCTACCTCGTTTGTTCCTCCAGCTTTTGAAGCTATATCATTTATATCGGAAGTATTTGAAGCTAAATCATATGTGTCGTATGTATTTGAAGCTGAACCTTCTACATCGCATTGATTTGAAGCTAAATCTAGTGTATCGCATGGATTTGAAGCTAACTCGTTCGTTTCGCCTGCAGTTGTATCTACAGCACTTATATCGCAAGTATTTGAAGCTGAATCATGTGTATCGCGTGGATTATGAAGCTAACTCGTTTGATTAGTCTGCATTTGAAGCTATATCACTTATACCCCAAGTGTTTGAAGCTAAATCATTTGTTTCGCATGGATTTGAAGCTAAACCTTCTACATCCCATGGATTTGATGCTAAATCATGTGTTTCGCATGGATTTGAAGCTAACTAGTTCTTTGCGCATGCAGTTAAATCTAAATAACGTATATCACAAGTATTTGAAGCTAAACCATATGTTTCGCATGGATTTGAAGCTAAGCTTTCTACTTCGCATTAATTGGTAGCTAAATGACGAGTTTTGCATGGATTTGAAGCTAATCCTTCTACATCGCAATGATTTGATGCTAAATCATGTGTTTCGCATGGATTTGAAGCTAACTCGTTTGTTTCGCATGCAGCTGAAGCTAAATCATGTCTTTCACAAGTATTTGAAGATGAACCATTTGAATCGCATGGATTTGAACTTGATCCTTCTACTTCGCACTGATTTGCAGCTAAATAATGTGTTTCGCATGGATTTGAAGCTAAACCTTCTACATCCCATGGATTTGAAGCTAAATCATGTGTTTGGCATGGTTTTGAAGCTAAACCTTCTACATCGCATTGATTTGCAGCTGAATAATGTGTTTCGCATGCATTTGAAGCTAACTCGTTCGTTTCGCCTGTATTTGAAGCTGTATCACTTATATCGCAAGTATTTGAAGCTGAATCTTTCGTTTCGCGTGAATTTAAAGCTAAGCCTTCTACTTCGTATTTATTTGAAGCTAAATCTAGTGTATCGCATGGATTTGAAGCTAAACCTTATACATCGCATTGATTTGAAGCTAAATCATGTGTTTCGCATGGATTTGAAGCTAACTCGTTTGTTTCGCATGCAGTTGTAGTCTAAATAATGTATATCACAAGTATTTGTAGCTAAACCATTTGTTTCGCATGGATTTGTAGCTAAGCCATCTACTTCGCATTGATTTGAAGCTAAATCGTTTGTTTCGCATGGAATTGAAGCTACCCTCGTTTGTTCCTCCAGCTTTTGAGCTATATCATTTATATCGGAAGTATTTGATGCTAAATCATATGTGTCGTATGTATTTGAAGCTGAAGCTTCTACATCGTATTGATTTGAAGCAAAATCTATTGTATCGCATGGATTTGAAGCTATACTTTCTACATCGCACTGATTTGCAGCTATATAATGTGTTTCGCATGGATTTGAAGCTAAACCTTCTACATCCCATGGATTTGAAGCTAAATCATGTGTTTGGCATGGTTTTGAAGCTAAACCTCCTACATCGCATTGATTTGCAGCTGAATCATGTGTTTCGCATGCATTTGAAAGCTAACTCGTTCGTTTCGCCTGTATTTGAAGCTATATCACTTATATCGCAAGTATTTGAAGCTGAATCTTTCGTTTCGCATGAATTTATAGCTAAGCCTTCTACTTCGTATTTATTTGAAGCTAAATCATGTGTTTCGCATGGATTTGAAGCTACCTCGTTTGTTCCTCCTGCTTTTGAAGCTATATCATTTATATCGGAAGTATTTGAAGCTAAATCATATGTGTCGTATGTATTTGAAGCTGAACCTTCTACAATCGCATTGATTGAAGCTAAATCATGTGTTTCGCATGGTTTTGAAGGTAACTCGTTTGTTTCGCATGCAGTTGTAGCTAACTAATGTATGTCACAAGTATTTGTAGCTAAACGATCTGTTTCGCATGGATTTGAAGCTAAGCCATCTACATCGCATTGATTTGAAGCTAAATCGTTTGTTTCGCATGGAATTGAAGCTACCTCGTTTGTTCTTCCAGCTTTTGAAGCTATATCATTTATATCGAAAGTATTTGATGCTAAATCATATGTGTCGTATGTATTTGAAGCTGAAGCTTCTACATCGTATTGATTTGAAGCAAAATCTAGTGTATCGCATGGATTTGAAGCTATACTTCCTACATCGCATTGATTTCCAGCTGAATCATGTGTTTCGCATGCATTTGAAGCTAACTCGTTCGTTTCGCCTGTATTTGAAGCTATATCACTTATATCGCAAGTATTTGAAGCTGAATCTTTCGTTACGCATGAATTTGAAGCTAAGCCTTCTACTTCGTATTTATTTGAAGCTAAATCATGTCTTTCGCATGGATTTGAAGCTAACTCGTTTTTTTCCGCCTACATTTGAAGCTATATCATGTATATCATAAGTATTTGAAGCTAAACCATTTGTTTCGCATGGATTTGAAGCTAAGCCTTCTACTTCGAATTAATTGGAAGCTAAATCACGTGTTTTGCATGGATTTGAAGCTAATCCTTCTACATCGCATTGCTTTGAAGCTAAGTCATGTGTTTCGCATGGATTTGAAGCTAACTCGTTTGTTTCGCATGCAGTTGAAGCTAAATCATGTCTTTCACAAGTATTTGAAGCTGAATCATGTATATCGCGTGGATTATGAAGCTAACTCGTTTGATTAGTCTGCATTTGAAGCTATATCACTTATACCCCAAGTGTTTGAAGCTAAATCATTTGTTTCGCATGGATTTGAAGCTAAACCTTCTACATCCCATGGATTTGATGCTAAATCATGTGTTTCGCATGGATTTGAAGCTAACTAGTTCTTTGCGCATGCAGTTAAATCTAAATAACGTATATCACAAGTATTTGAAGCTAAACCATATGTTTCGCATGGATTTGAAGCTAAGCCTTCTACTTCGCATTAATTGGTAGCTAAATGACGAGTTTTGCATGGATTTGAAGCTAATCCTTCTACATCGCATTGATTTGAAGCTAAATCATGTGTTTCGCATGGATTTGAAGCTAACTCGTTTATTTCGCATGCAGCTGAAGCTAAATCATGTCTTTCACAAGTATTTGAAGATGAACCATTTGAATCGCATGGATTTGAACTTGATCCTTCTACTTCGCACTGATTTGCAGCTAAATAATGTGTTTCGCATGGATTTGAAGCTAAACCTTCTACATCCCATGGATTTGAAGCTAAATCATGTGTTTGGCATGGTTTTTGAAGCTAAACCTTCTACATCGCATTGATTTGCAGCTGAATAATGTGTTTCGCATGCATTTGAAGCTAACTCGTTCGTTTCGCCCTGTAATTGAAGCTGTATCACTTATATCGCAAGTATTTGAAGCTGAATCTTTCGTTTCGCATGAATTTAAAGCTAAGCCTTCTACTTCGTATTTATTTGAAGCTAAATCTAGTGTATCGCATCGATTTGAAGCTAAACCTTATACATCGCATTGATTTGAAGCTAATCATGTGTTTCGCATGGATTTGAAGCTAACTCGTTTGTTTCGCATGCAGTTGTAGCTAAATAATGTATATCACAAGTATTTGTAGCTAAACCATTTGTTTCGCATGGATTTGTAGCTAAGCCATCTACTTCGCATTGATTTGAAGCTAAATCGTTTGTTTCTCATGGAATTGAAGCTACCTCGTTTGTTCCTCCAGCTTTTGAAGCTATATCATTTATATCGGAAGTATTTGATGCTAAATCATATGTGTCGTATGTATTTGAAGCTGAAGCTTCTACATCGTATTGATTTGAAGCAAGATCTAGTGTATCGCATGGATTTGAAGCTATACTTTCTACATCGCACTGATTTGCAGCTATATAATGTGTTTCGCATGGATTTGAAGCTAAACCTCTTCTACATCCCATGGATTTGAAGCTAAATCATGTGTTTGGCATGGTTTTGAAGCTAAACCTCCTACATCGCATTGATTTGCAGCTGAATCATGTGTTTCGCATGCATTTGAAGCTAACTCGTTCGTTTCGCCTGTATTTGAAGCTATATCACTTATATCGCAAGTATTTGAAGCTGAATCTTTCGTTTCGCATGAATTTATAGCTAAGCCTTCTACTTCGTATTTATTTGAAGCTAAATCATGTGTTTCGCATGGATTTGAAGCTACCTCGTTTGTTCCTCCTGCATTTGAAGCTATATCATTATATCGGAAGTATTTGAAGCTAAATCATATGTGTCGTATGTATTTGAAGCTGAACCTTCTACATCGCATTGATTTGAAGCTAAATCATGTGTTTCGCATGGTTTTGAAGGTAACTCGTTTGTTTCGCATGCAGTTGTAGCTAACTAATGTATGTCACAAGTATTTGTAGCTAAAACGATCTGTTTCGCATGGATTTGAAGCTAAGCCATCTACATCGCATTGATTTGAAGCTAAATCGTTTGTTTCGCATGGAATAGAAGCTACCTCGTTTGTTCCTCCAGCTTTTGAAGCTATATCATTTATATCGAAAGTATTTGATGCTAAATCATATGTGTCGTATGTATTTGAAGCTGAAGCTTCTACATCGTATTGATTTGAAGCAAAATCTACTGTATCGCATGGATTTGAAGCTATACTTTCTACATCGCATTGATTTCCAGCTGAATCATGTGTTTCGCATGCATTTGAAGCTAACTCGTTCGTTTCGCCTGTATTTGAAGCTATATCACTTATATCGCAAGTATTTGAAGCTGAATCTTTCGTTACGCATGAATTTGTAGCTAAGCCTTCTACTTCGTATTTATTTGAAGCTAAATCATATCTTTCGCATGGATTTGAAGCTAACTCGTTTTTTCCGCCTACATTTGAAGCTATAATCATGTATATCATAAGTATTTGAAGCTAAACCATTTGTTTCGCATGGATTTGACGCTAAGCCTTCTACTTCGAATTAATTGGAAGCTAAATCACGTGTTTTGCATGGATTTGAAGCTAATCCTTCTACATCGCATTGCTTTGAAGCTAAGTCATGTGTTTCGCATGGATTTGAAGCTAAACCTTCCACATCCCATGGATTTGAAGCTAAATCATGTGGTTGGCATGGTTTTGAAGCTAAACCTCCTACATCGCATTGATTTGCAGCTGAATCATGTGTTTCGCATGCATTTGAAGCTAACTCGTTCGTTTCGCCTTTATTTGAAGCTATATCACATATATCGCAAGTATTTGAAGCTGAATCTTTCGTTTCGCATGAATTTAAAGCTAAGCCTTCTACTTCGTATTTATTTGAAGCTAAATCATTGTGTTTCCCATGGATTTGAAGCTAACTCGCTTGTTTCGCATGGGTTTTGATGCTAAGCCTCCTAGAACGCACTGATTTGAAGCTAAATCATGTCTTTCGTATGGATTTTAAGCTAACTCGTTCGTTTCGCATGCAGTTGTAGCTAAATAACGTATATCACAAGTATTTATAGCTAAACAATTTGTTTCGCATGGATTTGAAACTAAACCTTCTACTTCGTATTGATTTGCAGCTAAATCATTTGTTTCGCATGGAATTGAAGCTACCTCGTTTGTTCCTCCAGCTTTTGAAGCTATATCATTTATATCGGAAGTATTTGAAGCTAAATCATATGTGTCGTATGTATTTGAAGCTGAACCTTCTACATCGCATTGATTTGAAGCTAAATCATATGTTTCGCATGAAATTTGAAGCTAACTCGTTTGTTTCGCATGCAGTTTTAGCTAACTAATGTATGTCACAAGTATTTGTAGCTAAACCATCTGTTTCGCATGGATTTGAAGCTAAGCCATCTACTTCGCATTGATTGAAGCTAAATCGTTTGTTTCGCATGGAATTGAAGCTACCTCGTTTGTTCCACAGCTTTTGAAGCTATTCATTTATATATCGAAAGTATTTGATGCTAAATCATATGTGTCGTATGTATTTGAAGCTGAAGCTTCTACAATCGTATTGATTTGAAGCAAAATCTAGTGTATCGCATGGATTTGAAGCTATACTTTCTACATCGCATTGATTTCCAGCTGAATCATGTGTTTCGCATGCATTTGAAGCTAACTCGTTCGTTTCGCCTGTATTTGAAGCTATATCACTTATATCGCAAAGTATTTGAAGCTGAATCTTTTCGTTACGCATGAATTTGAAGCTAATCCTTCTACATCGCATTGCTTTGAAGCTAAGTCATGTGTTTCGCATGGATTTGAAGCTAACTCGTTTGTTTCGCATGCAGTTGAAGCTAAATCATGTCTTTCACAAGTATTTGAAGCTGAATCATGTATATCGCGTGGATTATGAAGCTAACTCGTTGATTAGTCTGCATTTGAAGCTATATCACTTATACCCCAAGTGTTTGAGCTAAATCATTTTGTTTCGCATGGATTTGAAGCTAAACCTTCTACATCCCATGGATTTGATGCTAAATCATGTGTTTCGCATGGATTTGAAGCTAACTAGTTCATTGCGCATGCAGTTAAATCTAAATAACGTATATCACAAGTATTTGAAGCTAAACCATATGTTTCGCATGGATTTGAAGCTAAGCCTTCTACTTCGCATTAATTGGTAGCTAAATGACGAGTTTTGCATGGATTTGAAGCTAATCCTTCTACATCGCATTGATTTGAAGCTAAATCATGTGTTTGGCATGGATTTGAAGCTAACTCGTTTGTTTCGCATGCAGCTGAAGCTAAATCATGTCTTTCACAAGTATTTGAAGATGAACCATTTGAATCGCATGGATTTGAACTTGATCCTTCTACTTCGCACTGATTTGCAGCTAAATATGTGTTTCGCATGGATTTGAAGCTAAACCTTCTACATCCCATGGATTTGAAGCTAAATCATGTGTTTGGCATGGTTTTGAAGCTAAACCTTCTACATCGCATTGATTTGCAGCTGAATAATGTGTTTCGCATGCATTTGAAGCTAACTCGTTCGTTTCGCCCTGTAATTGAAGCTGTATCACTTATGTCGCAAGTATTTGAAGCTGAATCTTTCGTTTCGCATGAATTTAAAGCTAAGCCTTCTACTTCGTATTTATTTGAAGCTAAATCTAGTGTATCGCATGGATTTGAAGCTAAACCTTATACATCGCATTGATTTGAAGCTAAATCATGTGTTTCGCATGGATTTGAAGCTAACTCGTTTGTTTCGCATGCAGTTGTAGCTAAATAATGTATATCACAAGTATTTGTAGCTAAACCATTTGTTTCGCATGGATTTGTAGCTAAGCCATCTACTTCGCATTGATTTGAAGCTAAATCGTTTGTTTCGCATGGAATTGAAGCTACCTCGTTTGTTCCTCCAGCTTTTGAAGCTATATCATTTATATCGGAAGTATTTGATGCTAAATCATATGTGTCGTATGTATTTGAAGCTGAAGCTTCTACATCGTATTGATTTGAAGCAAGATCTAGTGTATCGCATGGATTTGAAGCTATACTTTCTACATCGCACTGATTTGCAGCTATATAATGTGTTTCGCATGGATTTGAAGCTAAACCTTCTACATCCCATGGATTTGAAGCTAAATCATGTGTTTGGCATGGTTTTGAAGCTAAACCTCCTACATCGCATTGATTTGCAGCTGAATCATGTGTTTCGCATGCATTTGAAGCTAACTCGTTCGTTTCGCCTGTATTTGAAGCTATATCACTTATATCGCAAGTATTTGAAGCTGACTCTTTCGTTTCGCATGAATTTAAAGCTAAGCCTTCTACTTCGTATTTATTTGAAGCTAAATCATGTGTTTCGCATGGATTTGAAGCTACCTCGTTTGTTCCTCCTGCTTTTGAAGCTATATCATTTATATCGGAAGTATTTGAAGCTAAATCATATGTGTCGTATGTATTTGAAGCTGAACCTTCTACATCGCATTGATTTGAAGCTAAATCATGTGTTTCGCATGGTTTTGAAGGTAACTCGTTTGTTTCGCATGCAGTTGTAGCTAACTAATGTATGTCACAAGTATTTGTAGCTAAACCATCTGTTTCACATGGATTTGAAGCTAAGCCATCTACATCGCATTGATTTGAAGGTAAATCGTTTGTTTCGCATGGAATTGAAGCTACCTCGTTTGTTCCTCCAGCTTTTGAAGCTATATCATTTATATCGAAAGTATTTGATGCTAAATCATATGTGTCGTATGTATTTGAAGCTGAAGCTTCTACATCGTATTGATTTGAAGCAAAATCTAGTGTATCGCATGGATTTGAAGTTATACTTTCTACATCGCATTGATTTCCAGCTGAATCATGTGTTTCGCATGCATTTGAAGCTAACTCGTTCGTTTCGCCTGTATTTGAAGCTATATCACTTATATCGCAAGTATTTGAAGCTGAATCTTTCGTTTCGCATGAATTTAAAGCTAAGCCATCTACTTCGCATTGATTTGAAGCTAAATCATTTGTTTCGCATGGAATTGAAGCTACCTCGTTTGTTCCACCAGCTTTTGAAGCTATATCATTTATATCGGAAGTATTTGAAACTAAATCATATGTGTCGTATGTATTTGAAGCTGAACCTTCTACATCGCATTGATTTGAAGCTAAATCTAGTTTATCCTATGGATTTGAAGCTAAACCTTCTACATCGCATTGATTTGCAGCTAAATCATGTGTTTCGCATGGATTTGAAGCTAACTCGTTCGTTTCGCCTGCAGTTGAATCTACATCACTTATATCGCAAGTATTTGAAGCTGAATCATGTGTATCGCGTGGATTTTGAAGCTAACTCGTTTGATTAGTCTGCATTTGAAGCTATATCACTTATACCCCAAGTGTTTGAAGCTAAATCATTTGTTTCGCATGGATTTGAAGCTAAACCTTCTACATCCCATGGATTTGATGCTAAATCATGTGTTTCGCATGGTTTTGATGGTAACTCGTTTGTTTCGCATGCAGTTGTAGCTAACTAATGTATGTCACAAGTATTTGTAGCTAAACCATCTGTTTCGCATGGATTTAGAGCTAAGCCTTCTACTTCGCATTAATTGGAAGCTAAATCATTTGTTTCGCATGGAATTGAAGCTACCTCGTTTGTTCCTCCAACTTTTGAAGCTATATCATTTATATCGGAAGTATTTGAAGCTGAATCTTTCGTTTCGCATGAATTTAAAGCTAAGCCTTCTACTTCGTATTTATTTGAAGCTAAATCATGTGTTTCGCATGGATTTGAAGCTAACTCGTTTGTTTCGCATGGGTTTTGATGCTAAGCCTCCTAGAACGCACTGATTTGAAGCTAAATCATGTCTTTCGTATGGATTTTAAGCTAACTCGTTCGTTTCGCATGCAGTTGTAGCTAAATAACGTATATCACAAGTATTTATAGCTAAACAATTTGTTTCGCATGGATTTGAAGCTAAACCTTCTACTTCGTATTGATTTGCAGCTAAATCATTTGTTTCGCATGGAATTGAAACTACCTCGTTTGTTCCTCCAGCTTTTGAAGCTATATCATTTATATCGGAAGTATTTGAAGCTAAATCATATGTGTCGTATGTATTTGAAGCTGAACCTTCTACATCGCATTGATTTGAAGCTAAATCATGTGTTTCGCATGGATTTGAAGCTAACTCGTTTGTTTCGCATGCAGTTGTAGCTAACTAATGTATGTCACAAGTATTTGTAGCTAAACCATCTGTTTCGCATGGATTTGAAGCTAAGCCATCTACTTCGCATTGATTTGAAGGTGAATCATTTGTTTCGCATGGAATTGAAGCTACCTCGTTTGTTCCTCCAACTTTTGAAGCTATATCATTTATATCGGAAGTATTTGAATCTAAATCATATGTGTCGTATGTATTTGAAGCTGAACCTTCTACATCGCATTGATTTGAAGCTAAATCATGTGTTTCGCATGGATTTTAAGCTAACTCGTTTGTTTCGCATGCAGTTGAAGCTAAATCATGTCTTTCACAAGTATTTGAAGATGAACCATTTGAATCGCATGGATTTGAACCTGATCCATCTACTTCGCACTGATTTGCAGCTAAATAATGTGTTTTGCATGGATTTGAAGCTAAACCTTCTACATACCATGGATTTGAAGCTAAATCATGTGTTTGGCATGGTTTTGAAGCTAAACCTCCTACATCGCATTGATTTGCAGCTGAATCATGTGTTTCGCATGCATTTGAAGCTAACTCGTTCGTTTCGCCTTTATTTGAAGCTATATCACATATATCGCAAGTATTTGAAGCTGAATCTTTCGTTTCGCATGAATTTAAAGCTAAGCCTTCTACTTCGTATTTATTTGAAGCTAAATCATGTGTTTCCCATGGATTTGAAGCTAACTCGTTTGTTTCGCATGGGTTTTGATGCTAAGCCTCCTAGAACGCACTGATTTGAAGCTAAATCATGTCTTTCGTATGGATTTTAAGCTAACTCGTTCGTTTCGCATGCAGTTGTAGCTAAATAACGTATATCACAAGTATTTATAGCTAAACAATTTGTTTCGCATGGATTTGAAACTAAACCTTCTACTTCGTATTGATTTGCAGCTAAATCATTTGTTTCGCATGGAATTGAAGCTACCTCGTTTGTTCCTCCAGCATTTGAAGCTATATCATTTATATCGGAAGTATTTGAAGCTAAATCATATGTGTCGTATGTATTTGAAGCTGAACCTTCTACATCGCATTGATTTGAAGCTAAATCATGTGTTTCGCATGGATTTGAAGCTAACTCGTTTGTTTCGCATGCAGTTGTAGCTAACTAATGTATGTCACAAGTATTTGTAGCTAAACCATCTGTTTCGCATGGATTTGAAGCTAAGCCATCTACTTCGCATTGATTTGAAGCTAAATCATTTGTTTCGCATGGAATTGAAGCTACCTCGTTTGTTCCACCAGCTTTTGAAGCTATATCATTTATATCGGAAGTATTTGAAACTAAATCATATGTGTCGTATGTATTTGAAGCTGAACCTTCTACATCGCATTGATTTGAAGCTAAATCTAGTTTATCTTATGGATTTGAAGCTAAACCTTCTACATCGCATTGATTTGCAGCTAAATCATGTGTTTCGCATGGATTTGAAGCTAACTCGTTCGTTTCGCCTGCAGTTGAATCTACATCACTTATATCGCAAGTATTTGAAGCTGAATCATGTGTATCGCGTGGATTTTGAAGCTAACTCGTTTGATTAGTCTGCATTTGAAGCTATATCACTTATACCCCAAGTGTTTGAAGCTAAATCATTTGTTTCGCATGGATTTGAAGCTAAACCTTCTACATCCCATGGATTTGATGCTAAATCATGTGTTTCGCATGGTTTTGATGGTAACTCGTTTGTTTCGCATGCAGTTGTAGCTAACTAATGTATGTCACAAGTATTTGTAGCTAAACCATCTGTTTCGCATGGATTTAGAGCTAAGCCTTCTACTTCGCATTAATTGGAAGCTAAATCATTTGTTTCGCATGGAATTGAAGCTACCTCGTTTGTTCCTCCAACTTTTGAAGCTATATCATTTATATCGGAAGTATTTGAAACTAAATCATATGTGTCGTATGTATTTGAAGCTGAACCTTCTACATCGCATTGATTTGAAGCTAAATCATGTGTTTCGCATGGATTTTAAGCTAACTCGTTTGTTTCGCATGCAGTTGAAGCTAAATCATGTCTTTCACAAGTATTTGAAGATGAACCATTTGAATCGCATGGATTTGAACCTGAACCTTCTACTTCGCACTGATTTGCAGCTAAATAATGTGTTTTGCATGGATTTGAAGCTAAACCTTCTACATACCATGGATTTGAAGCTAAATCATGTGTTTGGCATGGTTTTGAAGCTAAACCTCCTACATCGCATTGATTTGCAGCTGAATCATGTGTTTCGCATGCATTTGAAGCTAACTCGTTCGTTTCGCCTTTATTTGAAGCTATATCACATATATCGCAAGTATTTGAAGCTGAATTTTTCGTTTCGCATGAATTTAAAGCTAAGCCTTCTACTTCGTATTTATTTGAAGCTAAATCATGTGTTTCCCATGGATTTGAAGCTAACTCGTTTGTTTCGCATGGGTTTTGATGCTAAGCCTCCTAGAACGCACTGATTTGAAGCTAAATCATGTCTTTCGTATGGATTTTAAGCTAACTCGTTCGTTTCGCATGCAGTTGTAGCTAAATAACGTATATCACAAGTATTTATAGCTAAACAATTTGTTTCGCATGGATTTGAAGCTAAACCTTCTACTTCGTATTGATTTGCAGCTAAATCATTTGTTTCGCATGGAATTGAAGCTACCTCGTTTGTTCCTCCAGCTTTTGAAGCTATATCATTTATATCGGAAGTATTTGAAGCTAAATCATATGTGTCGTATGTATTTGAAGCTGAACCTTCTACATCGCATTGATTTGAAGCTAAATCATGTGTTTCGCATGGATTTGAAGCTAACTCGTTTGTTTCGCATGCAGTTGTAGCTAACTAATGTATGTCACAAGTATTTGTAGCTAAACCATCTGTTTCGCATGGATTTGAAGCTAAGCCATCTACTTCGCATTGATTTGAAGCTAAATCATTTGTTTCGCACGGAATTGAAGCTACCTCGTTTGTTCCACCAGCTTTTGAAGCTATATCATTTATATCGGAAGTATTTGAAACTAAATCATATGTGTCGTATGTATTTGAAGCTGAACCTTCTACATCGCATTGATTTGAAGCTAAATCTAGTTTATCTTATGGATTTGAAGCTAAACCTTCTACATCGCATTGATTTGCAGCTAAATCATGTGTTTCGCATGGATTTGAAGCTAACTCGTTCGTTTCGCCTGCAGTTGAATCTACATCACTTATATCGCAAGTATTTGAAGCTGAATCATGTGTATCGCGTGGATTTTGAAGCTAACTCGTTTGATTAGTCTGCATTTGAAGCTATATCACTTATACCCCAAGTGTTTGAAGCTAAATCATTTGTTTCGCATGGATTTGAAGCTAAACCTTCTACATCCCATGGATTTGATGATAAATCATGTGTTTCGCATGGTTTTGAAGGTAACTCGTTTGTTTCGCATGCAGTTGTAGCTAACTAATGTATGTCACAAGTATTTGTAGCTAAACCATCTGTTTCGCATGGATTTAGAGCTAAGCCTTCTACTTCGCATTAATTGGAAGCTAAATCATTTGTTTCGCATGGAATTGAAGCTACCTCGTTTGTTCCTCCAACTTTTGAAGCTATATCATTTATATCGGAAGTATTTGAAACTAAATCATATGTGTCGTATGTATTTGAAGCTGAACCTTCTACATCGCATTGATTTGAAGCTAAATCATGTGTTTCGCATGGATTTGAAGCTAACTCGTTTGTTTCGCATGCAGTTGAAGCTAAATCATGTCTTTCACACGTATTTGAAGATGAACCATTTGAATCGCATGGATTTGAACCTGATCCTTCTACTTCGCACTGATTTGCAGCTAAATAATGTGTTTCGCATGGATTTGAAGCTAAACCTTCTACATACCATGGATTTGAAGCTAAATCATGTGTTTGGCATGGTTTTGAAGATAAACCTCCTACATCGCATTGATTTGCAGTTGAATCATGTGTTTCGCATGCATTTGAAGCTAACTCGTTCGTTTCGCCTGAATTTGAAGCTATATCACTTATATCGCAAGTATTTGAAGCTGAATCTTTCGTTTCGCATGAATTTAAAGCTAAGCCTTCTACTTCGTATTTATTTGAAGCTAAATCATGTGTTTCGCATGGATTTGAAGCTAACTCGTTTGTTTCGCATGGGTTTTGATGCTAAGCCTCCTAGAACGCACTGATTTGAAGCTAAATCATGTGTTTCGCATGGATTTGAAGCTAACTCGTTTGTTTCGCATGCAGTTGTAGCTAACTAATGTATGTCACAAGTATTTGTAGCCAAACCATCTGTTTCGCATGGATTTGAAGCTAAGCCATCTAGTTCGCATTGATTTGAAGCTGAATCATTTGTTTCGCATGGAATTGAAGCTACCTCGTTTGTTCCTCCAACTTTTGAAGCTATATCATTTATATCGGAAGTATTTGAATCTAAATCATATGTGTCGTATGTATTTGAAGCTGAACCTTCTACATCGCATTGATTTGAAGCTAAATCATGTGTTTCGCATGGATTTTAAGCTAACTCGTTCGAATCGCATGCAGTTGTAGCTAAATAGCGTATATCACAAGTATTTATAGCTAAACAATTTGTTTCGCATGGAATTGATGCTAAACCTTCTACTTCGTATTGATTTGCAGCTAAATCATTTGTTTCGCATGGAATTGAAGCTACCTCGTTTGTTCCTCCAGCTTTTGAAGCTATATCATTTATATCGGAAGTATTTGAATCTAAATCATATGTGTCGTATGTATTTGAAGCTGAACCTTCTACATCGCATTGATTTGAAGCTAAATCATGTGTTTCGCATGGATTTGAAGCAAACTCGTTTGTTTCGCATGCAGTTGTAGCTAACTAATGTATGTCACAAGTATTTGTAGCTAAACCATCTGTTTCGCATGGATTTGAAGCTAAGCCATCTAGTTCGCATTGATTTGAAGCTGAATCATTTGTTTCGCATGGAATTGAAGCTACCTCGTTTGTTCCTCCAACTTTTGAAGCTATATCATTTATATCGGAAGTATTTGAATCTAAATCATATGTGTCGTATGTATTTGAAGCTGAACCTTCTACATCGCATTGATTTGAAGCTAAATCATGTGTTTCGCATGGATTTTAAGCTAACTCGTTCGTTTCGCATGCAGTTGTAGCTAAATAGCGTATATCACAAGTATTTATAGCTAAACAATTTGTTTCGCATGGAATTGATGCTAAACCTTCTACTTCGTATTGATTTGCAGCTAAATCATTTGTTTCGCATGGAATTGAAGCTACCTCTTTGTTCCTCCAGCTTTTGAAGCTATATCATTTATATCGGAAGTATTTAAAGCTCAATCATATGTGTCGTATGTATTTGAAGCTGAACCTTCTACATCGCATTGATTTGAAGCTAAATCAAGTGTTTCGCATGGATTTGAAGCTAACTCGTTTGTTTCGCATGCAGTTGTAGCTAAATAATGTATATCACAAGTATTTGTAGCTAAAGCATTTGTTTCGCATGGATTTGAAGCTAAGCCATCTACTTCGCATTGATTTGAAGCTAACTCGTTTGTTCTGTCTGCATTTGAAGCTACCTCATTTATATCGCAAGTATTTGAAGCTTAATCATTTGTTTCGCATGGATTTGAAGCTAATCCTTCTACTGAGAATTGACTTAAAACTAAATCATTTGTTTCGCATGGATTTGAAGCCAATCGTGTGTTTCGTCTGCATTTGAAGCTATATCACTAATATCGAGAGAATTTGAAGCTGAATCATTTGTTCCGCTCAGATTTGAAGCTAAACCTTCTACATCGCATTGATTTGAAGCTAAATCATGTGTTTCCCTTGGATATGAAGCTAACTCGTTTGTTTCGTCTGCATTTGAAGCTATATTACTTATGTCGCAAGTATTTGAAGCTAAATCATTTGTTTCACATGGATTTGAAGCTAAGCCTTCTACATCGCATTGATTTGCATGTAGATCATGTGATTCGCATGGATGTGAAGCTAACTCGTTTGTTCCGCTTGCATATGAATATATATCATGTATATCACAAGTATTTGAAACTAAAGCATTTGATTCGCATGAATTCGAAGCCAAGCCTTCTGCTTCGCATTGATTTGAAGCTAAAATATGTGTTTTGCATGGATTTGAGGCTAATTAGTTTGTTCCGTATGCATTTGAAGCTATATCACTTACATCGCAAGTGCTTGAAGCTAAACCATTCGTTTCTCATATATTTGAAGCTAAGCCTTCTACTTCGCATTGATTTAAGGCTAAATCATTGTTTCGCTTGGATTTGAAGCTAACTCGTTTGTTTCGCATGCAGTTGCAGCTAAATCACGTTTATCACAAGTATCTGAAGCAAAACCATTTGTTTCGCAAGAATATGAAGCTAATCCATGTGTTTCCCATGTATTTGAAGCTAAATCATGTGTTTCGCATGGTTTTGAAGCTAACTCATTTGTCTCTCCTGCATTTGAAGCTATATCACTTATATCGCAAGTATTTGAAGCTAACTCGTTTGTTTTGTCTGCATTTGAAGCTGTTTCATTTATATCGCAAGTATTTGAAGCTAACTCGTTTGTTTCGCATGCAGGTGAAGCTAAGTCATGTATATCACAAGTATTTGAAGCTAAACCATTTGTTGCGAATGGATTTGAAGTTAAGCTTTCCACTTCGCATTGATTAGAAGCTAAATCATGTGTCTCGCATGGATTTGGAGCTAACTCGTTTGTTTCGCATGCAGTTGTATATAAATAATGTATATTACAAGTATATATAGCTAAACCATTTGTTTCGCATGGATTTGAAGCTAAACCTTCTACATCGCATTGATTTGAAGCTAAACCTTCTACATTCTATTGATCTGAAGCTAAACCTACTACCTCTTATTGATTTGAATCTAAACCTTCTACATCGCATTGATTTGAAGCTAAATCGAGTGTTTCGAATGGATTTGAAGCTAACTCGTTTATTTCGCATGCAGTTGTAGCTAAATAATGTATATCACAAGTATTTGTAGCTAAACCATTTGTTTCGCATGGATTTGAAGCTAAACCTTCTACTTCGTATTGATTTGCAGCTAAATCATTTGATTCGCATGGTATTGAAGCTACCTCGTTTGTTCCTTCTGCTTTTGAAGCTATATCACTTATATCGCAAGTCTTTGCAGCTAAATCATTTGATTCGCATGGATTTGAAGCTAAACCTTCTACATCGCATTCATTTGAAGCTAAATCATGTGTTTCGCATGGATTTGAAGCTAACTCGTTTGTTTCGCATGCAGTTGAAGCTAAATCATGTCTTTCACAAGTATTTGAAGATGAACCATTTGAATCGCATGGATTTGAAGATGAACCATTTGAATCGCATGGATTTGAAGCTAAACCTTATACATCGCATTGATTTGAAGCTAAATCATGTGTTTCGCATGGATTTGAAGCCAACTCGTTTGTTTCGCATGCAGTTGTAGCTAAATAATGTATGTCACAAGTATTTGTAGCTAAACCATTTGTTTCGAATGGATTTGAAGCAAAGCCATCTACTTCGCATTGATTTGAAGCTAAATCATTTGTTTCGCATGGAATTGATGCTACCTCGTTTGTTCCTCCAGCTTTTGAAGCTATATCATTTATATCGGAAGTATTTGAAGCTAAATCATATGTGTCGTATGTATTTGAAGCTGAACCTTCTACATCGCATTGATTTGAAGCTAAATCTAGTGTAACGCATGGATTTGAAGATAAACCTTCTACATCGCATTGATTTGAAGCTAAATCATGTGTTTCGCATGGATTTGAAGCTAACTCGTTCGTTTCGCCTGCAGTTGAATCTACATCACTTATATCGCAAGTAATTGAAGCTGAATCATGTGAATCGTGTGGATTTTGAAGCTAACTCGTTTGATTAGTCTGCATTTGAAGCTATATCACTTATACACCAAGTGTTTGAAGCTAAATCATTTGTTTCGCATGGATTTGAAGCTAAACCTTCTACATCGCATTGATTTGCGACCTGAATCATGTGTTTGGCATGGATTTGAAGCTAACTCTTTCGTTTCGCCTGTATTTGAAGCTAGATCACTTATATCGCAAGTATTTGAAGCTAAACCATGTGTATCGCTTGGATTTGAAGCTAAACCTTCTGCATCGCATTGATTTGAAGCTAAATCGTGTGTTTCTCATGGATTTGAAGCTAACTCGTTTGTTTCGCATGCAGTTGAAGCTAAATAATGTATATCACAAGTATTTGTAGCTCAACCATTTGTTTCGCATGGATTTGAAGCTAAACATTCTACATCGCATTGATTTGCTGCTAAATCATGTGTTTCGCATGCCTTTGAAGCTGACTCGTTTGTTGCGCATGCAGTTGAATCTAAATAACGTATAACACAAGTATTTGTAGCTAAACAATTTGTTTCGCATGGATTTGAATCTAAGCCGTGTACGTCGAATTGATTTGAAGGTAAATCATGTGTTACGCATGGATTTGAAGCTAAACTTTCTAAATCGCATTGATTTGCAGCTAAATCATTTGTTTCGCATGGATTTGAAGCTATCTCGTTTGTTTCGCCTGCATTTGAAGCTATATCACTTACATCGCAAGTATCTGAAGCTAAATCATTTGTTCCGCATGGATTTGATGCTAAACCTTCTACATAGCATTGATTTGAAGCTGAAGCATGTGTTTCGCATCGATTTGAAGCTAACTCGTTTGTTTTCCCTGCTGTTGAAACTATATCACTTATGTCGCAATTATCTAAACCTAAATCATTTGATTCGCATGGATTTGTAGCTAATTCTTCTACTTCGCATTGAATTGAAGCTAAATCATGTGTATCGCATGGCTTTTTTTAAGCTAACTCGTTTGATTCGTCTGCATTTGAAGCTATATCGCTTATATCCCAAGTGATTCAAGCTAAATCATTTGTTTCGCATGGTTTTGAAAGTAAACCTTCTACATAGCATTGATTTGAAGCTAAATCATGTGTTTCGCATGGATTTGAAGCTAACTCATTTGACTCTCCTGCATTTGAAGCTATATCACTTATATCGCAAGTATCTGAAGAAAAATCATTGGTTTCGGGGGCATTTGAATCTAAACCTTCTACATCGCATTGATTTAAGCTAAATCATATGTTTCGCATGCAATTTAAAGCTAACTCGTTTGTTCCGCATGCAGTTGAAGATAAATCATGTTTATCAAAAGTATCTTATTCTAAACTACTTGTTTCGCAAGAATATGAAGCTTAACCATCTGCTTATCATGAATTTGAAGCTAAATCATGTGTTTCGCGTGGATTTGAAGCTAACTCGTTTGTTTCGCCTGCATTTGTAGCTATTTCATATTTACCGCAAGTATTTGAAGCTAAATCATTCATTTCGCATGCATTTGAAGCTAACCCTTCTACTTTGCATCGATTTGAAGCTAACTCGTTTGTTTCCACTGCATTTGAAACTATATCACTTATGTCGCAAGTATCTGAAGCTAAATCATTTTTTTTCACATTAATTTGAAGCTTAGCCTTCTACTTCGCATTGATTTGAAGCTAAATCACGTGTATCGCATGGATTTCGATGTTAACTCGTTTGATTCGTCGGCATTTGAAGCTGTATCACTTATATCCTAAGTATTTGCAGCTAAACCATTTGTTTCGCATAGATTTGATGCTAAACCTTATACATCGCATTGATTTGAAGCTAAATCATGTGTTTCGCATGGATTTGAAGCTAACTCGTTTGTTTCGCATGCAGTTGTAGATAAATAATGTATTTCACAAGTATTTGTAGCTAAACCATTTGTTTCGCATGGATTTGAAGCTAAGCCATCTACTTCGCATTGATTTGAAGCTAAATCATTTGTTTCGCATGGAATTGAAGCTACCTCGTTTGTTCCTCCAGCTTTTGAAGCTATATCACTTATATCGCAAGTATTTGAAGCTAAATCATATGTGTCGCATGGATTTGAAGCTGAACCATCTATATCGCATTGATTTGAAGCTAAATCTTGTGTATCGCATGGATTTGAAGCTAACTCGTTCGTTGCGCATGCAGTTAAATCTAAATAACGTATATCACAAGTATTTGAAGCTAAACCATATGTCTCGCATGGATTTGATGCTAAACCTTCTACATCGCATTGATTTGCAGCTGAATCATGTGTTACGCATGGATTTGAAGCTAACTCGTTCGTTTCGCCTGTATTTGAAGCTAGATCACTTATATCGCAAGTATTTGAAGCTAAATCATGTGTTTCGCATGGATTTGAAGCTAACTCGTTTGTTACGCATGCAGTTGTAGCTAAATAATGTATATCACAAGTATTTGTAGCTAAACCATTTGTTTCGCATGGATTTGATGCTAAGCCTTCTACTTCGCATTCATTTGAAGCTAAATCATTTGTTTCGCATGGATTTGAACATAAGCCTTGTCCTTTGAATTGATTTGAAGCTAAATCATGTGTTTCGTATGCATTTGAAGCTAAACCTTCTACATCGCATTGATTTGAAGCTAAACCTTCTACATTCTATTGATTTGAAACTAAACCTTCTACCTCTTATTGATTTGTAGCTAAATCTTCTACATCGCATTGGTTTGAAGCTAAATCATGTGTTTCGCATGTATTTGAAGCTAACTCGTTCGTTGCGCATGCAGTTAAATCTATATAACGTATATCACAAGTATTTGAAGCTAAACCATATGTTTCACATGGTTTTGAAGCTAAGCCTTCTACTCGGCATTAATTGGAAGTTAAATCACGTGTTTTGCATGGATTTGAAGCTAAACCTTCTACATCGCATTGATTTGAAGCTAAATCATGTGTTTTGCATCGATTTGAAGCTAACTCGTTTGTTTTCCCTGCTGTTGAAACTATATCACTTATGTCGCAATTATCTAAACCTAAATCATTTGATTCGCATGGATTTGTAGCTAATTCTTCTACTTCGCATTGAATTGAAGCTAAATCATGTGTATCGCATGGCTTTTTTTAAGCTAACTCGTTTGATTCGTCTGCATTTGAAGCTATATCGCTTATATCCCAAGTGTTTCAAGCTAAATCATTTGTTTCGCATGGTTTTGAAAGTAAACCTTCTACATAGCATTGATTTGAAGCTAAATCATGTGTTTCGCATGGATTTGAAGCTAACTCATTTGACTCTCCTGCATTTGAAGCTATATCACTTATATCGCAAGTATCTGAAGAAAAATCATTGGTTTCGGGGGCATTTGAATCTAAACCTTCTACATCGCATTGATTTGAAACTAAACCTTCTACATTCGATTGATCTGAAGCTAAACCTTCTACCTCTTATTGGTTTGAAGCTAAACCTTCTACATCGCATTGATTTGAAGCTAAATCGAGTGTTTCGCATGGATTTGAAGCTAACTTTTTTTTTCGCATGCAGTTGTAGCTAAATAATGTATATCACAAGTATTTGTAGCTAAACCATTTGTTTCGCATGGATTTGAGGCTAAACCTTCTACTTCGTATTGATTTGCAGCTGAATCATTTGTTTCGCATGGATTTGCAGCTAACTCGTTTGTTTCGCATGCAGTTATAGCTAAATAAAGTATATCACAAGTATTTGTAGCTAAACCGTTTGTTTCGCATGGATTTGAAGCTAAGCCATCTACTTCGCATTGATTTGAAGCTAAATCATTTGTTTCGCATGGAATTGAAGTTACCTCGTTTGTTCCTCCAGCTTTTGAAGCTATATCATTTATATCGGAAGTATTTGAAGCTGAACCTTCTACATCGAATTGATTTGAAGCTAAATCTAGTGTATCGCATGGATTTGAAGCTAACTCGTTCGTTTTGCATCCAGTTGTAGCTAAATAATGTATATCACAAGTATTTATAGCTAAACCATTTGTTTCGCATGGATTTGAAGCTAAACCTTCTACATCGCATTGATTTGAAACTAAACCTTCTACATTCTATTGATCTGAAGCTAAACCTTCTACCTCTTATTGGTTTGAATCTAAACCTTCTACATCGCATTGATTTGAAGCTAAATCGAGTGTTTCGCATGGATTTGAAGCTAACTCGTTTGTTTCGCATGCAGTTGTAGCTAAATAATGTACATCACAAGTGTTTGTAGCTATACCATTTGTTTCGCATGGATTTGAAGCTAAACCTTCTACATCGCATTGATTTGAAACTAAACCTTCTACATTCGATTGATCTGAAGCTAAACCTTCTACCTCTTATTGGTTTGAAGCTAAACCTTCTACATCGCATTGATTTGAAGCTAAATCGAGTGTTTCGCATGGATTTGAAGCTAACTTTTTTTTTCGCATGCAGTTGTAGCTAAATAATGTATATCACAAGTATTTGTAGCTAAACCATTTGTTTCGCATGGATTTGAAGCTAAACCTTCTACTTCGTATTGATTTGCAGCTGAATCATTTGTTTCGCATGGATTTGCAGCTAACTCGTTTGTTTCGCATGCAGTTATAGCTAAATAAAGTATATCACAAGTATTTGTAGCTAAACCGTTTGTTTCGCATGGATTTGAAGCTAAGCCATCTACTTCGCATTGATTTGAAGCTAAATCATTTGTTTCGCATGGAATTGAAGTTACCTCGTTTGTTCCTCCAGCTTTTGAAGCTATATCATTTATATCGGAAGTATTTGAAGCTAAATCATATCTGTCGTATGTATTTGATGCTGAACCTTCTACATCGCATTGATTTGAAGCTAAATCTAGTGTATCGCATTGATTTGAAGCTAAATCTAGTGTATCGCATGGATTTGAAGCTAAACCTTCTACATCGCATTGATTTGCAGCTAAATCATGTGTTTCGCATGGATTTGAAGCTAACTCGTTTGTTTCGCATGCAGTTGAAGCTAAATCATGTCTTTCACAAGAATTTGAAGATGAAACCATTTGAATCGCATGGATTTGAACCTGAGCCTTCTACATCGCACTGATTTGCAGCTAAATAATATGTTTCGCATGGATTTGAAGCTAAACCTTCTACATACCATGGATTTGAAGCTAAATCATGTGTTTGGCATGGATTTGAAGCTAAACCTTCTACATCGCATTGATTTGAAGCTGAATCTTTCGTTTCGCATTAATTTGAAGCTAAGCCTTCTACTTCGAATTTATTTGAAGCTAAATCATGTGTTTCGCATGGATTTGAAGCTAACTCGTTTGTTTCGCATGGGTTTTGATGCTAAGCCTCCTAGAACGCACTGATTTGAAGCTAAATCATGACTTTCGCATGGATTTGAAGCTAACTCGTTTTTTCCGTCTGCATTTGAAGCTATATCATGTATATCAGAAGTTTTTTGAAGCTAAATCATTTGATTCGCATGGATTTGAAGCTAAACCTTCTACATCGCATTGATTTGAAGCTAAATCATGAGTTTCGCATGGATTTGAAGCTAACTCGTTTGTTTCGCATGCAGTTGTAGCTAAATAATGTATATCACAAGTATTTGTAGCTAAACCATTTGTTTCACATGGATTTGAAGCTAAGCCATCTACTTCGCATTGATTTGAAGCTAAATCATTTGTTTCGCATGTAATTAAAGCTACCTCGTTTGTTCCTCCAGCTTTTGAAGCTATATCATTTATATCGGAAGTATTTGAAGCTAAATAATATGTGTCGTATGTATTTGAAGCTGTACCTTCTACATCGCATTGATTTGAAGCTAAATCTAGTGTATCGCATGGTTTTGAAGCTAACTCGTTTGTTTCGCATGCAGTTGTAGCTAAATAATGTATATCACAAGTATTTGTATCTAAACCATTTGTTTCGCATGGATTTGAAGCTAACTCGTTTGTTTCGCATGCAGTTGAAGCTAAAACATGTCTTTCACAAGTATTTGAAGATGAACCATTTGAATCGCATGGATTTGAACCTCAGCCTTCTACATAGCACTGATTTGCAGCTAAATAATATGTTTCGCATGGATTTGAAGCTAAACCTTCTACATCGCATTGATTTGCAGCTGAATCATGTGTTTCGCATGGATTTGAAGCTAACTCGTTCTTTTCGCCTGTATTTGAAGCTATATCACTTATATCGCAAGTATTTGAAGCTGAATCTTTCGTTTCGCATGAATTTGAAGCTAAGCCTTCTACTTCGAATTTATTTGAAGATAAATCATGTGTTTCGCATGGATTTGAAGCTAACTCGTTCGTTTCGCATGCAGTTGTAGCTAAATAATGTATATCACAAGTATTTGTAGCTAAACCATTTTTTTCGTATGGATTTGAAGCAAAACCTTCTACTTCGTATTGATTTGCAGCTAAATCATTTGTTTCGCATGGAATTGAAGCTACGTCGTTTGTTCCTCCTGCTTTTGAAGCTATATCACTTATATCGCATGAATTTGAAGCTGAACCTACTACATCGTATTGATTTGAAGCTAAATCATGTGTATCGCATGGATTTGAAGCTAAACCTTATACATCGCATTGATTTGAAACTGAATCATGTGTTTCGCATGGATTTGTAGCTAACTCGTTCGTTTTGCATCCAGTTGTGGCTAAATAATGTATATCAAAAGTATTTATAGCTAAACCATTTGTTTCGCATGGATTTGAAGCTAAAACTTATACATCGCATTGATTTGAAGCTAAATCATGTGTTTCGCATGGATTTGAAGCTATCTCGTTTGTTTCGCATGCAGTTGTAGCTAAATAATGTATATCACAAGTATTTGTAGCTAAACCATTTGTTTCGAATGGATTTGAAGCTAAGCCATCTACTTCGCATTGATTTGAAGCTAAATCATTTGTTTCGCATGGAATTGAAGCTACCTCGTTTGTTCCTCCAGCTTTTGAAGCTATATCATTTATATCGGAAGTATTTGAAGCTAAATCATATGTGTCGTATGTATTTGATGCTGAACTTTCTACATCGCATTGATTTGGAGCTAAAACTAGTGTATCGCATGGATTTGAAGCTAAACCTTCTACATCGCATTGATTTGCAGCTAAATCATGTGTTTCGCATGGATTTGAAGCTAACTCGTTTGTTTCGCATGCAGTTGAAGCTAAATCATGTCTTTCACAAGTATTTGAAGATGAAACCATTTGAATCGCATGGATTTGAACCTGAGCCTTCTACATCGCACTGATTTGCAGCTAAATAATATGTTTCGCATGGATTTGAAGCAAAACCTTCTACATCCCATGGATTTGAAGCTAAATCATGTGTTTGGCATGGATTTGAAGCTAAGCCTTCTACCTCGAATTTATTTGAAGCCAAATCATGTGTTTCGCATGGATTTGAAGCTCACTCGTTCGTTTCGCCTGCAGTTGAATCTACATCACTTATATCGCAAGTATTTGAAGCTGAATCATGTGTATCGCGTGGATTTTGAAGCTAACTCGTTTGATTAGTCTGCAGTTGAAGCTATATCACTTATTCCCCAAGTGTTTCAAGCTAAATCATTTGTTTCGCATGTAATTGAAGCTACCTCGTTTGTTCCTCCAGCTTTTGAAGCTATATCATTTATATCGGAAGTATTTGATGCTAAATCATATTTGTCGTATGTATTTGAAGCTGAACCTTCTACATCGCATTGATTTGAAGCTAAATCTAGTGTATCGCATGGATTTGAAGCTAAACCTTCTACATCTTATTTATTTGAACCTAAATTATTTGAATGGCATGGATTTGAATCTAATCATTCTACTTCGCATTGATTTGAAGCTAAATCATGCGTATCGCATGGATTTTCATGCTAACTCGTTTGATTCGTCTGCATTTGAAGCTATATCGTTATATCCCAAGTGTTTGAAGCTAAATCATTTGTTTCACTCGGATTTGAGGCTAAACCTTCTACATCGCATTGATTTGATGCTAAATCATGTGTTTCGCATGGATTTGAAGCTAACTCATTTGTCCCTCCTGGATTCGAAACAATATCACTTATATCGTAAGTATTTTTATGTAAATCATTTGTTTCGCGCGGATTTGATGCTAAACCTTCTACATCGCATTGATTTGAAGCTAAATCTAGTGTATCGCATGGATTTGAAGCTAAACCATCTACATCTTATTTATTTGAACCTAAATTATTTGAATCGCATGGATTTGAAGCTAATCATTCTACTTCGCATTGATTTGAAGCTAAATCATGCGTATCGCATGGATTTTCATGCTAACTCGTTTGATTCGTCTGCATTTGAAGCTATATCGTTATATCCCAAGTGTTTGAAGCTAAATCATTTGTTTCACTCGGATTTGAGGCTAAACCTTCTACATCGCATTGATTTGAATCTAAATTATGTGTTTCGCTTGGATTTTTAAGCTAACTCGTTAGATTCGTCTGCATTTGAATCTGTACCACTTATATCCCAAGTGGTTGAAGCTAAATCATTTGTTTCGCATGGATTTTAAGCTAAACCTTCTACATAGCATTGATTTGAATATTAATCGTGTGTTTTGCATTTATTTGAGGCTAACCAGTTTGTTTCCCCAGCATTTGAGGCTATATCACTTATATCGCAAGTATCTGATGCTAAATCATTTGTTTCGCATGGATTTGAAGCTAAACCTTCTACATGGCATTGATTTGAAGCTATACCTTCTACATCGCATTGGTTTGCAGCTAAATCATGTGTTTCGCATAGATTTGAAGCTAACTCGTTCGTTGCGCATGCAGTTCAATCTAAATAACGTAGATCACAAGTATTTGTAGCTAAACCATTTGTTTCGCATGGATTTGAAGCTATATCAATTATATCGCAAGTATCGGAAAATAAATCATTTGTTTCGCTTGGATTTGAAGCTAAAGTTTCTACATAGCACTGATTTGAAGCTTAATCTTGTGTTTCCCTTGGATATGAAGCTAAATCATGTGTTTTGCGCCGATGTGAAGCTAACTCGTTTGTTTCGCATGCATTTGAAGCTGTATCCCTCATATTCGCAAGTATTTGAAACTAAATCTTTCGTTTCGCATGGATTTGAAGCTAAGCCTTCTACTTCGCATTGATTTGAAGCTAAATCATGTGTTTCGCATGGATTTGAAGCTAACTCGTTCGTTTCGCCTGCAGTTGAATCTATATCACTTATATCGCAACTATCTGATGCTAAATAATTTTTTCGGTTGGATTTGATGCTTTACCTTCTACATAGCTTTGATTTGAAGCTTAATCATGTGTTTCGAATGGACTTGAAGCTAATTCGTTTGTTTCGCATGCAGTTGTAGCTAAATAATGTATATCACAAGTATTTGTAGCTAAACCATTTGTTTCGTTTCGCCTGCATTTGTAGCTAGATCACTTATGTCGCAAGTATCTGAAACTTAATCAATTGTTTCGCATGGATTTGAAGCTAAGACATCTAGATCGCATTGATTTGATGCTAAATCATTTGTTTAGCATGGATTAGAAGCTAACTTGTTTGTTTCGTCTGCATTTGAAGCTATATCACTTATATCGCAAGTATCTGAATCTAAATCATTTGTTTCGCTTGGATTTGATGCGGAACCTTCTACATAGCATTGATTTGAAGCTGAATCATGTGTGTCGCATGGATTTGAAACTAACACGTTTGTTTCGCATGCAGTTGAAGCTACCTCATGTATATCACAAGTGTCTAAAGCTAAGCCATTTGTTCCGCATGGATTAGAAGCCAAGCCTTCTACGTCGCATTGATTTAAAGCAAAGTCATGTATTTCGCATAGTTTCGAAACGAACTCACTTCTTTCGCCTGCATTTGACGCTATTTCATTTATACCGCAAGTATTTGACGATAAATAATGTGTTTCGCATGGGTTTGAAGATAAGCCTTCTACTTCGCTTTGATTTGAAGCTAAATCATGTGTCTCGCATGGATTTGAAGCTAGCTCGTTTGTTTCGCCTGCATTTGAAGCTATATCACTTATACCGCAAGTATTTGAAGCTAAACCATTTGTTTCGCATGGATTTCAAGCTAAGACTTCTACTTCGCATTGATTGGAAGCAAAATCATGTGTTCTACATGGATTTGAAGCTAACTCGTTCGTTGCGCATGCAGTTAATTCTATATAACGTATATCACAAGTATTTGTAGCTAAACCATTTGTTTCGCATGGATTTGAATCTAAGCCTTGTACTTCGAGTTGATTTGAATCTAAATCATGTCTTTCGCATGGATTGGAAGCTAAACCTTCTACATCGCATTGATTTGAAGCTAAATTATGTGTTTCGCATGCATTTGAAGCTAACTCGTTTGTTTCGCATGCAGTTGATGCTAAATCATGTATATCACAAGTATTTGAACCTAAAACATTTGTTTCGCACGTATTTGAATCTATTCCACGTGTATCTCTTGAATTTTAAGCTAAATCATGTGCTTCGCATGGAATTGAAGCTATCTGGTTTGTTCCGCCTGCATTTGAAGCTATATCACTTGTATCGCAAGAATTTGAAGAAAAATCATTTGTTCCGCATGGATTTGAAGCTATTCCTTCTACTTCGCATTGAATTGAAGCTAAATCATTTGTTCCGCATGGATTTGGTGCTAACTCGTTTGTTTCTCTTGCATATGATGCTATATCACTTATATCGCAAATATCAGAACCTAAATCATTTGTTTCGCATGGATTTAAAGCTAAGCCTTCTACTTCGCATTGATTTGAAGCTAATTCATGTGTATTCGCATGGATTTGAAGCTAACTCGTTTGATCTGTCTGCATTTGAAGCTACCTCATTTATATCCCAATTATCTGAAGCTAAATCATTGGTTTCTCATGTATTTGAAGCTAAACCTTCTACATCGGATTGATTTGAAGCTAAACTTCTACATTCTATTGATCTGAAGCTAAACCTTCTACCTCTTAGTGATTTGAAGCTAAACCTTCTACATCGTATTGATTTGAAGCTAAATCGAGTGTTTCGCACGGATTTGAAGCTAACTCGTTTGTTTCGCATGCAGTTGTAGCTAAATAATGTATATCACAAGTATTTGTAGCTAAACCATTTGTTTCGAATGGATTTGAAGCTAAGCCATCTACTTCGCATTGATTTGAAGCTAAATCATTTGTTTCGCATGGTATTGAAGCTACCTCGATTGTTCCTCCAGCTTTTGAAGCTATATCATTTATATCGGAAGTATTTGAAGCTAAATCATATGTGTCGTATGTATTTGAGGCTGAAACTTCTACATCGCATTGATTTGAAATTAAATCTAGTGTATCGCATGGATTTGAAGCTAAACCTTCTACATCGCATTGCTTTGAAGCTAAATCATGTGTTTCGCATGGATTTGAAGCTAACTCGTTCGTTTCGCCTGCAGTTGAATCTACATCACTTATATCGCAAGTATTTGAAGCTGAATCATGTGTATCGCGTGGATTTTGAAGCTAACCCGTTTGATTTGTCTGCATTTGAAGCTATATCACTTATACCCAACGTGTTTGGAGCTAAATCATTTGTTTCGCATGGATTTGAAGCTAATCCTTATACATCGCATTGATTTGAAGCTAAATCATGTGTTTCGCATGGGTTTGAAGCTAACTCGTTTGTTTCGCATGCAGTTGTAGCTAAATTAAGTATATCACAAGTATTTGTAGCTAAACCATTTGTTTCGCATGGATTTGAAGCTAAGCCATCTACTTCGCATTGATTTGAAGCTAAGTCATTTGTTTCGCATGGAATTGAAGTTACCTCGTTTGTTCCTCCATCTTTTGAAGCTATATCATTTATATCGGAAGTATTTGAAGCTAAATCATATGTGTCGTATGTATTTGATGCTGAACCTTCTACATCGCATTGATTTGAAGCTAAATCTAGTGTATCGGATGGATTTGAAGCTAAACTTTCTACAGCGCATTGATTTGCAGCTAAATCATGTGTTTCGCATGGATTTGAAGCTCACTCGTTCGTTTCGCCTGCAGTTGAATCTACATCACTTATATCGCAAGTATTTGAAGCTGAATCATGAGTATCGCGTGGATTTTGAAGCTAACTCGTTTGATTAGTCTGCATTTGAAGCTATATCACTTAAACCCAAGTGTTTGAAGCTAAATCATTTGTTTCGCTTGGATTTGAAGCTAATCCTTAGACATCGCATTGATTTGAAGCTACATCGAGTGTTTCGAATGGATTTGAAGCTAACTCGTTTATTTCGCATGCAGTTGTAGCTAAATAATGTATATCACAAGTATTTGTAGCTAAACCATTTGTTTCGCATGGATTTGAAGCTAAACCTTCTACTTCGTATTGATTTGCAGCTAAATCATTTGATTCGCATGGTATTGAAGCTACCTCGTTTGTTCCTCCTGCTTTTGAAGCTATATCACTTATATCGCAAGTCTTTGAAGCTAAATCATTTGATTCGCATGGATTTGAATCTAAACCTTCTACATCGCATTCATTTGAAGCTAAATCATGTGTTTCGCATGGATTTGAAGCTAACTCGTTTTTTATCATGCAGTTGAAGCTAAATCATGTCTTTCACAAGTTTTTGAAGATGAACCATTTGAATCGCATGGATTTGAACCTGAGCCTTCTACATCGCACTGATTTGCAGCTAAATAATATGTTTCGCATGGATTTGAAGCTAAACCTTCTACATCCCATGGATTTGAAGCTAAATCATGTGTTTGGCATGGATTTGAAGCTAAACCTTTTACATCGCATTGATTTGCAGCTGAATCATGTGTTTCGCATGGATTTGAAGCTAACTCGTTCGTTTCGCTTGCAGTTGAATCTATATCACTTATATCGCAACTATCTGATGCTAAATAATTTTTTCGGTTGGATTTGATGCTGTACCTTCTACATAGCTTTGATTTGAAGCTTAATCATGTGTTTCGAATGGACTTGAAGCTAATTCGTTTGTTTCGCATGCAGTTGTAGCTAAATAATGTATATCACAAGTATTTGTAGCTAAACCATTCGTTTCGTTTCGCCTGCATTTGTAGCTATATCACTTATGTCGCAAGTATCTGAAACTTAATCAATTGTTTCGCATGGATTTGAAGCTAAGACATCTAGATCGCATTGATTTGATGCTAAATCATTTGTTTAGCATGGATTAGAAGCTAACTTGTTTGTTTCGTCTGCATTTGAAACTATATCACTTATGTCGCAAGTATCTGAAGCTAAATCATTTTTTTCACATTAATTTGAAGCTTAGCCTTCTACTTCGCATTGATTTGAAGCTAAATCACGTGTATCGCATGGATTTCGATGTTAACTCGTTTGATTCGTCGGCATTTGAAGCTATATCACTTATATCCCAAGTATTTGAAGCTAAACCATTTGTTTCGCATAGATTAGATGCTAAACCTTATACATCGCATTGATTTGAAGCTAAATCATGTGTTTCGCATGGATTTAAAGCTAACTCGTTTGTTTCGAATGCAGTTGTAGCTAAATAATGTATATCACAAGTATTTGTAGCTAAACCATTTGTTTCGAATGGATTTGAAGCTAAGCCATCTACTTCGCATTGATTTGAAGCTAAATCATTTGTTTCGCATGGAATTGAAGCTACCTCGTTTGTTCCTCCAGCTTTTGAAGCTATATCATTTATATCGGAAGTATTTGAAGCTAAATCATATGTGTCGTATGTATTTGATGCTGAACCTTCTACATCCCATGGATTTAAAGCTAAATCATGTGTTTGGCATGGTTTTGAAGCTAAACCTTCTACATTCTATTGATCTGAAGCTAAACCTTCTATCTCTTATTGATTTGAAGCTAAACCTTCTACTTCGTATTGATTTGAAGCTAAATCATGTGTTTCGCATGGATTTGAAGCTAACTCGTTTTTCCGTCTGCATTTGAAGCTATATCATGTATATCACAAGTATTTGAAGCTAAATCATTTGATTCGCATGGATTTGAAGCTATAACTTCTACATTGCATTGGTTTGAATCTAAATCATGAGTTTCGCATGGACTTGAAGCTAACTCGTTTGTTTCGCATGCAGTTGTAGCTAAATAATGTATATCACAAGTATTTGTAGCTAAACCATTTGTTTCGCATGGATTTGAAGCTAAGCCATCTACTTCGCGTTGATTTGAAGCTAAATCATTTGTTTCGCATGGAATTGAAGCTACCTCGTTTGTTCCTCCAGCTATTGAAGCTATATCATTTATATCGGAAGTATTTGAATCTAAATCATATGTGTCGTATGTATTTGAAGCTAAACCTTATTCGTAGCATTGATTTGAAGCTAAATCATGTGTTCCGCATGAATTTGTAGCTAACTCGTTCGTTTTGCATCCAGTTGTAGCTAAATAATGTATATCACAAGTATTTATAGCTAACCCATTTGTTTCGCATGGATTTGAAGCTAACTCGTTCGTTCCGCCTGTATTTGAAGCTATATCACTTATATCGCAAGTATTTGAAGCTGAATCTTTCGTTTCGCATGAATTTGAAGCTAAGCCTTCTACTTCGAATTCATTTGAAGATAAATCATGTGTTTCGCATGGATTTGAAGCTAACTCGTTTGTTTCGCATGGGTTTTGATGCTAAGCCTCCTAGAACGCACTGATTTGAAGCTAAATCATGTCATTCGCATGGATTTGAAGCTAAATCATTTTTCCGTCTGCATTTGAAGCTATATCATGTATGTCACAAGTATTTGAAGCTAAATCATTTGATTCGCATGGATTTGAAGCTATACCTTCTACATTGCATTGGTTTGAATCTAAATCATGAGTTTCGCATGGACTTGAAGCTAACTCGTTTGTTTCGCATGCAGTTGTATCTAAATAATGTATATCACAAGTACTTATAGCTAAACCATTTGTTTCGCATGGATTTGAAGATAAACCTTCTACATCGCATTGATTTGAAACTAAACCTTCTACATTCTATTGATCTGAAGCTAAACCTTCTACCTCTTATTGATTTGAAGCTAAACCTTTTACATCGCATTGATTTGAAGCTAAATCGAGTGTTTCGCATGGATTTGAAGCTAACTCGTTTGTTTCGCATGCAGTTGTAGCTAAATAATGTATATCACAAGTATTTGTAGCTAAACCATATGTTTCGCATGGATTTGAAGCTAAACCTTCTACTTCGTATTGATTTGCAGCTGAATCATTTGTTTCGCATGGATTTGCAGCTAACTCGTTTGTTTCGCATGCAGTTATAGCTAAATAAAGTATATCACAAGTATTTGTAGCTAAACCGTTTGTTTCGCATGGATTTGAAGCTAAGCCATCTACTTCGCATTGATTTGAAGCTAAATCATTTGTTTCGCATGGAATTGAAGTTACCTCGTTTGTTCCTCAAGCTTTTGAAGCTATATCATTTATATCGGAAGTATTTGAAGCTGAACCTTCTACATCGAATTGATTTGAAGCTAAATCTAGTGTATCGCATGGATTTGAAGCTAACTCGTTCGTTTTGCATCCAGTTGTAGCTAAATAATGTATATCACAAGTATTTATAGCTAAACCATTTGTTTCGCATGGATTTGAAGCTAAACCTTCTACATCGTATTGATTTGAAACTAAACCTTCTACATTCTATTGATCTGAAGCTAAACCTTCTACCTCTTATTGGTTTGAAGCTAAACCTTCTACATCGCATTGATTTGAAGCTAAATCGAGTGTTTCGCATGGATTTGAAGCTAACTCGTTTGTTTCGCATGCAGTTGTAGCTAAATAATGTATATCACAAGTATTTGTAGCTATACCATTTGTTTCGCATGGATTTGAAGCTAAACCTTCTACATCGCATTGATTTGAAACTAAACCTTCTACATTCTATTGATCTGAAGCTAAACCTTCTACCTCTTATTGGTTTGAAGCTAAACCTTCTACATCGCATTGATTTGAAGCTAAATCGAGTGTTTCGCATGGATTTGAAGCTAACTCGTTTGTTTCGCATGCAGTTGTAGCTAAATAATGTATATCACAAGTATTTGTAGCTAAACCATTTGTTTCGCATGGATTTGAAGCTAAACCTTCTACTTCGTATTGATTTGCAGCTGAATCATTTGTTTCGCATGGATTTGCAGCTAACTCGATTGTTTCGCATGCAGTTATAGCTAAATAAAGTATATCACAAGTATTTGTAGCTAAACCGTTTGTTTCGCATGGATTTGAAGCTAAGCCATCTACTTCGCATTGATTTGAAGCTAAATCATTTGTTTCGCATGGAATTGAAGTTACCTCGTTTGTTCCTCCAGCTTTTGAAGCTATATCATTTATATCGGAAGTATTTGAAGCTGAACCTTCTACATCGAATTGATTTGAAGCTAAATCTAGTGTATCGCATGGATTTGAAGCTAACTCGTTCGTTTTGCATCCAGTTGTAGCTAAATAATGTATATCACAAGTATTTATAGCTAAACCATTTGTTTCGCATGGATTTGAAGCTAAACCTTCTACATCGCATTGATTTGAAACTAAACCTTCTACATTCTATTGATCTGAAGCTAAACCTTCTACCTCTTATTGGTTTGAAGCTAAACCTTCTACATCGCATTGATTTGAAGCTAAATCGAGTGTTTCGCATGGATTTGAAGCTAACTCGTTTGTTTCGCATGCAGTTGTAGCTAAATAATGTATATCACAAGTATTTGTAGCTATACCATTTGTTTCGCATGGATTTGAAGCTAAACCTTCTACATCGCATTGATTTGAAACTAAACCTTCTACATTCTATTGATCTGAAGCTAAACCTTCTACCTCTTATTGGTTTGAAGCTAAACCTTCTACATCGCATTGATTTGAAGCTAAATCGAGTGTTTCGCATGGATTTGAAGCTAACTCGTTTGTTTCGCATGCAGTTGTAGCTAAATAATGTATATCACAAGTATTTGTAGCTATACCATTTGTTTCGCATGGATTTGAAGCTATACCTTCTACATCGCATTGATTTGAAGCTAAACCTTCTACATTCTATTGATCTGAAGCTAAACCTTCTACCCCTTATTGATTTGAAGCTAAACCTTCTACTTCGTATTGATTTGCAGCTAAATCATTTGTTTCGCATGGAATTGAAGCTACCTCGTTTGTTCCTCCTACTTTTGAAGCTATATCACTTATATCGCGTGGATTTGAAGCTAAACCTTCTACATCGCATAGATTTGAAGCTAAATCTTGTGTATCGCATGGATTTGAAGCTAACTCGTTCGTTGCGCATGCAGTTAAATCTATATAACGTATATCACAAGTATTTGAAGCTAAACCATTTGTTTCGCATGGTTTTGAAGCTAAGCCTTCTACTTGGCATTAATTGGAAGTTAAATCACGTGTTTTGCATGGATTTGAAGCTAAACCTTCTACATCGCATTGATTTTAAACTAAATCATGTGTTTCGCATTGATTTGAAGCTAAACCTTCTACATCCCATGGATTTGAAGCTAAATCATGTGTTTGGCATGGATTTGAAGCTAAGACCACTACTTCGCATTGATTTGAAGCTAAATCATTTGTTTCGCATGGAATTGAAGCTACCTCGTTTGTTCCTTCTGCTTTTGAAGCTATATCACTTATATCCCAAGTATTTGAAGCTAAACCATGTGTTTCGCTTGGATTTGAAGCTAAACCTTCTACATCGCATTGATTTGAAGCTAAAACGTGTGTTTCTCATGGATTTGGAGCTAACTCGTTTGTTTCGCATGCAGTTGAAGCTAAATAATGTATATCACAAGTATTTGCAGCTCAACCATTTGTTTCGCATGGATTTGAAGCTAAACATTCTACATCGCATTGATTTGCTGCTAAATCATGTGTTTCGCATGTCTTTGAAGCTGGCTCGTTTGTTGCGCATGCAGTTGAATCTAAATAACGTATAACACAAGTATTTGTAGCTAAACAATTTGTTTCGCATGGATTTGAATCTAAGCCGTGTACTTCGAATTGATTTGAAGGTAAATCATGTGTTATGCATGGATTTGAAGCTAAACTTTCTAAATCGCATTGATTTGCAGCTAAATCATTTGTTTCGCATGGATTTGAAGCTATCTCGTTTGTTTCGCCTGCATTTGAAGCTATATCACTTGCATCGCAAGTATCTGAAGCTAAATCGTTTGTTCCGCATGGATTTGATGCTAAACCTTCTACATAGCATTGATTTGAAGCTGAAGCATGTGTTTTGCATCGATTTGAAGCTAACTCGTTTGTTTTCCCTGCTGTTGAAACTATATCACTTATGTCGCAAGTATCTAAACCTAAATCACTTGATTCGCATGGATTTGTAGCTAATTCTTCTACTTCGCATTGAATTGAAGCTAAATCAAGTGTATCGCATGGATTTTCAAGCTAACTCGTTTGATTCGTCTGCATTTGAAGCTATATTGCTTATATCCCATGTGTTTCAAGCTAAATCATTTGTTTCGCATGGTTTTGAAATTATACCTTCTACATCGCATTGATTCGAAACTAAATCACGTGTTTCGCATGGATTTGAAGCTAACTCATTTGACTCTCCTGCATTTGAAGCTATATCACTTATATCGCAAGTATCTGAAGAAAAATCATTGGTTTCGGGGGGATATGAAGCTAAACCTTCTACATCGCATTGATTTAAGCGAAAACATGTGTTTCGCATGCATTTGAAGCTAACTCGTTTGTTCCGCATGCAGTTGAAGATAAATCATGTTTATCAAAAGTATCTTATTCTACACTACTTGTTTCGCAAGAATATGAAGCTTAACCATGTGCTTATCATGAATTTGAAGCTAAATCATGTGTTTCGCGTGGATTTGAAGCTAACTCGTTTGTTTCGCCTGCATTTGTAGCTATTTCATATCTACCGCAAGTATTTGAAGCTAAATCATTCATTTCGCATGGATTTGAAGCTAACCCTTCTACTTTGCATCGATTTGAAGCTAACTCGTTTGTTTCCCCTGCATTTGAAACTATATCACTTATGTCGCAAGTATCTGAAGGTAAATCATTTTTTTCACATTAATTTGAAGCTTAGCCTTCTACTTCGCATTGATTTGAAGCTAAGTCACGTGTATCGCATGGATTTCAATGTTAACTCGTTTGATTCGTCGGCATTTGAAGCTATATCACTTATATCCCAAGTATTTGAAGCTAAACCATCTGTTTCGCATAGATTTGATGCTAAACCTTCTACATCGCATTGATTTGAAGCTAAATCATGTGTTTCGCATGGATTTGAAGCTAACTCGTTTGTTTCGCATGCAGTTGTAGCTAAATAATGTATATCACAAGTATTTGTAGCTCAACCATTTGTTTCGCATGGATTTGAAGCTAAACATTCTACATCGCATTGATTTGCTGCTAAAACATGTGTTTCGCATGTCTTTGAAGCTGGCTCGTTTGTTGCGCATGCAGTTGAATCTAAATAACGTATAACACAAGTATTTGTAGCTAAACAATTTGTTTCGCATGGATTTGAATCTAAGCCGTGTACTTCGAATTGATTTGAAGGTAAATCATGTGTTATGCATGGATTTGAAGCTAAACTTTCTAAATCGCATTGATTTGCAGCTAAATCATTTGTTTCGCATGGATTTGAAGCTAACTCGTTTAATTAGTCTGCATTTGAAGCTATATCACTTATACCCAAAGTATTTTAAGCCAAATCATTTGTATCGCATGTATTTGAAGCTAAACCTTCTACTTCGTATTGATTTGAAGCTAAACCATTTGTTTCGCATTGATTTGAAGCTAACTCGTTTGTTTCGCATGCTGTTGAAGCTAAATCATGTCTTTCACAAGTATTTGAAGATGAACCATTTTAATCGCATTGATTTGAACACGAGCCTTCTACTCCGCACTGTTTGGCAGCTAAATAATGTCTTTCGCATGGATTTGAAGCTAAACCTTCTACATCCCATGGATTTGAAGCTAAACCTTCTACATCCCATGGATTTGAAGCTAAATCATGTGTTTGGCATGGATTTGAAGCTAAGCCTACTACTTCGCGTTGATTTGAAGCTAAATCATTTGTTTCGCATGGATTTGAATCTAAGCATTGTCCTTCGAATTGATTTGAATCTAAATCATGTGTTTCGTTTGGATTTGAAGCTGAGCCATCTACATCGCATTGATTTGAAGCTAAATCGAGTGTTTCGCATGGATTTGAAGCTAACTCGTTTGTTTCGCATGCAGTTGTAGCTAAATAATGTATATCACAAGTATTTGTAGCTATACCATTTGTTTCGCATGGATTTGAAGCTAAACCTTCTACATCGCATTGATTTGAAGCTAAACCTTCTACATTCTATTGATCTGAAGCTAAACCTTCTACCTCTTATTGATTTGAAGCTAAACCTTCTACTTCGTATTGATTTGCAGCTAAATCATTTGTTTCGCATGGAATTGAAGCTACCTCGTTTGTTCCTCCTACTTTTGAAGCTATATCATGTATATCACAAGTATTTGAAGCTAAATCATTTGATTCGCATGGATTTGAAGCTATAACTTCTACATTGCATTGGTTTGAATCTAAATCTTGTGTATCGCATGGATTTGAAGCTAACTCGTTCGTTGCGCATGCAGTTAAATCTATATAACGTATATCACAAGTATTTGAAGCTAAACCATTTGTTTCGCATGGTTTTGAAGCTAAGCCTTCTACTTGGCATTAATTGGAAGTTAAATCACGTGTTTTGCATGGATTTGAAGCTAAACCTTCTACATCGCATTGATTTGAAGCTAAATCATGTGTTTCGCATTGATTTGAAGCTAAACCTTCTACATCCCATGGATTTGAAGCTAAATCATGTGTTTGGCATGGATTTGAAGCTAAGACCACTACTTCGCATTGATTTGAAGCTAAATCATTTGTTTCGCATGGAATTGAAGCTACCTCGTTTGTTCCTTCTGCTTTTGAAGCTATATCACTTATATCCCATGTATTTGAATCTAAATCATGTGTTTCGCTTGGATTTGAAGCTAAACCTTCTACACCGCATTGATTTGAAGGTAAATCGTGTGTTTCGCATGGATTTGAAGCTAACTCGTTTGTTCCACCTGCATTTGAAGCTATATCACTTATATCGCAAGTATTTGAAGCTGAATCATATGTGTCGCATGGATTTGAAGCTGAACCTACTACATCGCATTGATTTGAAGCTATACCTTCTACTTCCCATTGATTTGAAGCTAAATCATGTGTTTCGCATTGATTTGAAGCTAAACCTTCTACATCCCATGGATTTGAAGCTAAATCATGTGTTTGGCATGGATTTGAAGCTAAGACCACTACTTCGCATTGATTTGAAGCTAAATCATTTGTTTCGCATGGAATTGAAGCTACCTCGTTTGTTCCTTCTGCTTTTGAAGCTATATCACTTATATCCCATGTATTTGAATCTAAATCATGTGTTTCGCATGGATTTGAAGATAAGCCTTCTACTTCGCATTGATTTGAAGCTAAATCATTTGTTTCGCATGGATTTGAATCTAAGCATTGTCCTTCGAATTGATTTGAATCTAAATCATGTGTTTCGTTTGGATTTGAAGCTAAGCCATCTACATCGCATCGATTTGAAGCTAAATCATTTCTTTCGCTTAGATTTTAAGCTAATTCGTATGTTTCGTCTGCAGTTGAGGCTATATCACTTATATCGCAAGTATCTGAAGCTAAATCATTTGTATAGCTTGGATTTGAAGCTAAACCTTCCACATAGTATTGATTTGAAGCTTAATCATGTGTGTTGCATAGATTTGAAGCTAACTCGTTTCTTTCCCCTGCATTTGAAGCTATATCACTTATATCGCAAGTACCTGATACTAAATTATTTGTTTCGCATGGATTTGAAGCTAAGTCATCTACTTTGCATTGATTGGAAGCTAAATTACGTGTTTTGCATGGATTTGAAGCTGAAACATTTGATTCGCATGGATTTGAAGATAAGCATTCTACTTCGTACTGATTTGAAGCTAAATCATGTGTTTCGCATGGATTTGAAGCTATCTCGTTTGTTTTGCCTGCATTAGAAGCTATATCATTTATATCGCAAGTATTTGAAGCTAAATGATTTCTTTCGCATGGATTTGAAGCTCAACCTTCTACATCGCATTGATTTGAAGCTAAATCATGTGTTTCGCGTGGACTTGAAGTAACTCGTTGCTTTCGCATGCATTTCAAGCTGTATCCCTTATATTTGCAAGTATTTGAAGCTAAATCATTCGTATCGCATGGATTTGAAGCTTAGCCTTCTACTTCGCATTGATGTGAAACTAAATCATGTGTTTCGCATGGATTTGAAGCTAACTCGTTTGTTTCGCATGCAGTTGTAGCTAAATAATGTATATCACAAGTATTTGTAGCTAAACCATTTGTTTCGCATGGATTTGAGGCTAAGCCTTCTACTTCGCATTCATTTGAAGCTAAATCATTTGTTTCGCATCGATTTGAACCTAAGCCTTGTCCTTTGAATTGATTTGAAGCTAAATCATGTGTTTCGTATGCATTTGAAGCTAAACCTTCTACATCGCATTGATTTGAAGCTAAATCTTTTGTTTCGCATGCAGTTGTAGCTAAATAATGCATATCACAAGTATTTGTAGCTAAACCATTTCTTTCGCATGGATTTGAAGCTACGCCTTCTACTTCGCATTGATTTTAAGCTAAATCATTTGTTTCGCATGGAATTGAAGCTACCTCGTTTGTTCCTCCTGCTTTTGAAGCTATATCACTTATATCGCATGGATTTGAAGCTGAACCTAATACATCGCATTGATTTGAAGCTAAATCCTGTGTATCGCATGGATTTGAAGCCAAACCTTCTACATCGCATTGATTTGCAGATAAATCATATGTTTCGCATGGATTTGAAGCTAACTTGTTCGTTTCGCCTGTATTTGAAGCTAGATCACTTATATCGCAAGTATTTGAAGCTAAATCATGTGTTTCGCTTGGATTTGAAGCTAAACCTCCTGCATCGCATTGATTTGAAGCTAAATCGTGTGTTTCGCATGGAATTGAATCTACCTCGTTTGTTCCTCCAGCTTTTGAAGCTATATCACTTATATCGCAAGTATTTGAAGCTTAATCATATGTGTCGCATGGATTTGAAGCTGAACATCTACATCGCATTCATTTGAAGCTAAATCTTGTGTATCGCATGGATTTGATACTAACTCGTTCGTTGCGCATGCAGTTAAATCTAAATAACTTATATCACAAGTATTTGAAGCTAAACCATTTGTGTCGCTTGTATTTGAAGCTAAGCCTTCTACTTCCCATTAATTGGAAGCTAAATCACGAGTTTCGCATGGATTTGAAGCTACGCCTACTACTTCGCATTGATTTGAAGCTAAATCATTCGTTTCGCATGGAATTGAAGATACCTCGTTTGTTCCTCCAGCTTTTGAAGCTATATCACTTATATCGCAAGTATTTGGAGCTAAATCATATGTGTCGTATGGATTTGAAGCTGAACCTTCTACGTAGCATTGATTTGGAGCTAAATCTAGTGTATCGCATGGATTTGAAGCTAAACCTTCTACGTCGCATTGATTTGTAGCTAAATAATTTGTTTCGCATGGATTTTGAAGGTAAGCCATCTACTTCGCATTGATTTGAATCTAAATTATGTGTTTCGCTTGGATATTCATGCTAATTCGTTTGATTCGTATGCATTTGAAGCTATATCGCTTGTATCCCAAGTATTGGAAGCTAAATCATTTGTTTCACATGGATTTGAAAGCTAAACCATCTACATAGAATTGTTTTGAAGCTTAATCATGTGTTTTGCATGGATTTGAAGCTAACTCGTTTGTTTCCCCTGCATTTGAAGCTATATCAATTATATCGCAAGTATCTGATGCTAAATCATTTGTTTCGCTTGGATTTGAAGCTAAACCTTCTACATAGCATTGATTTGAAGCTTAATCATGTTTTACCCTTGGATATGAAGCTAAATCATGTGTTTCGCGCGGATGTGAAGCTAACTCGTTTGTTTCGCATGCATTTGAAGCTATATAACTTATATCGCAAGTATTGAAGCTAAATCATTTAATTCGCGCAGATTTGAAACTAAACCTTCCACTTCGCATTGATTTGAAGCTCAATCATGTGTTTCGCATGGATTCGAAGCTAACTCGTTTGTTTCGCCTGCATTTGAAGCTATGTCACTAATATCGCAAGTATTTGAAGCTGAATAATTAGCGTCGCTTGGATTTGAAGCTAAGCCTTCTACTTCGAATTGATTTGAAGTTAAACCATGTGTTTCGCATGAATTTGAAGATAAATCATGTGATTCGCATGGATTTGAAACTAACCCTTCCACTTCGCATTGATTTGAAGCTAAATCATGTGTTTCACAATGATTTGTAGCTAACCCGTTTGTTTCGTCAGCATTTGAAGCTATATCACTTATATCGCAAGCATGTGAAGCTAAATCATTCATTTCGCATGGTTTTGAAGCCGAGCCTTCTACTTCGCATTGATTTGGAGCTAAGTCATGTGTTTAGCTTGGATTTGAAGCTAACTCGTTTGTTTCGCATGCAGTTGAAGCTAAATCATGTTTATCACAAATATTTGAGGCTAAACCATTTCTTTCGCGTGGATTTCAACCTAAACTTCTACTTCGCATTGATTTGAAACTAAGTCATCTGTTTCGCATGGATTTGAAGCTAACTCGTTTGTTTCGCCTGCATTTGACGCTATATAATTTATATCGCAGGTATTTGAAGCTAAATCATTTGTGTCGCATGCATTTGACGCTTAATCATGTTTTTTGCATGGATTTGACGCTAGCTCGCTTGTGTCGCCGGCATTTGAAGCTATTTCATTTATATCGCAAGTATTTGAAGCGAATCCATTTGTTTCGCATGGATTTGAAGCCAAGCCTTCTACTTCGCATTTATTTGAAGCTATATCATGTGTTTCGAATGGTTCTTGCAGCAAACTCGTTTGATTCGTCTGCATTTGTATCTATATCACTTATACCGCAAGTATCTGATGCTAAATCATTTGTTTTGCTTGGATTTGAAGCTAAGCCTTCTACGTCGCATTGATTTGCAGCTACATCATTTGTATCGCATGGATTTGAAGCTAACTCGTTTGTTTCGCATGCAGTTGAAGCGAAATCATGACTTTCACAAGTATTTGAAGATGAACCATTTGACACGCATCGATTTGAACCTGTGCCTTCTACTTCACACTGATTTGCAGCTAAATAATGTGTTCCGCATGGATTTGAAACTAAACCTTCTACATCCCATGGATTTGAAGCTAAATCATGTGTTTCGCATGGATTTGAAGCTAAACTTTCTACATCGCATTGATTTGCAGCTGAATCATGTGGTTCGCATGGATTTTAAGCTAACTCCTTTGTTTCGCCTGCATTTGAAGCTATATAATTTATATCGCAGGTATTTGAAGCTAAATCATTTGTGTCGCATGCATTTGACGCTTAATCATGTTTTTTGCATGGATTTGACGCTAACTCGCTTGTGTCGCCGGCATTTGAAGCTATTTCATTTATATCGCAAGTATTTGAAGCGAATCAATTTGTTTCGCATGGATTTGAAGCTAACTCATTTTTCTCTCCTGCATTTGAAGCTATATCACTTATATCGCAAGTATCTGAACCAAAATCATTGGTTTCGCGTGGGTTTGTAGCTAAACCTTCTACATCGCATTGATTTGAACCTAAGTTATGTGTTCGCTTGGATTTTGAAGCTAACTCGTTTGATTCGTCTGCATTTCAATCTATATCACGTATATCCCAAGTGTTTGAAGCTAAATCATTTGTTTCGCATGGATTTGAAGCTAAAGCTTCTACATAGCATTAATTTGAAGCTAAACCTTCTACATCGCATTGGTTTGCAGCTAAATCATGTGTTTCGCAAGGATTTGAAGCTAACTCGTTCATTGCGCATGCAGTTAAATCTAAATAACGTAGATCACAAGTATTTGTAGCTAAACCATTTGTTTCGCATGGATTTGAAGCTAAACCTTCTACATCTTATTTATTTGAACCTAAATAATTTGATTCGCATGGATTTGAAGCTAAGCCTTCTACTTCGCATTGATTTGAAGCTAAATCATGTGTTTCGCATGGATCTTAAGCTAACTCATTCGTTTCGCCTGTATTTGAAGCTATATCACTTATATCGCAAGCATTTGAAGCTAAATCATTTGTTTCGCTTGGATTAGAAGCTAAACCTTCTACATAGCATTGATTTGAAGCTTAATCATGTGTTTCCCTTGGATATGAATCTAAATCATGTGTTTCGCGCGGATGTGAAGCTAACTCGTTTGTTTCGCATGCATTTGGAGCTGTATCCCTCATATTCGCAAGTATTTGAAACTAAATCTTTCGTTTCGCATGGATTTGAAGCTAAACCTTCTACATCGCATTGACTTGCAGCTTAATCATGTGTTTTGCATGGATTTTAAGCTAACACCTTTGTTTCGCCTGCATTTGATGCTATTCCATTTATACCACAAGTATATGAAGATAAATCCTTCGTTTGGCATGGATTTGAAGCTAAGCCTTCTACTTCGCATTGATTTGAAGCTAAATCATGTGTTTCGCATGGATTGGAAGCTAAATCATGTGTTTCGCATGGATTTGAAGCTAACTCGTTTGTTTCGCCTGCATTTGAAGCTATTTAATTTATATCGCAGGTATTTGATGCTAAATCATTTGTGTCGCATGCATTTGAAGCTAAGCCTTCTACTTCGAATTGATTTGAAGTTAAACCATGTGTTTCGCATGAATTTGAAGATAAATCATGTGATTCGCATGGATTTGAAACTAACCCTTCCACTTCGCATTGATTTGAAGCTAAATCATGTGTTTCACATGGATTTGTAGCTAACCCGTTTGTTTAGTCAGCATTTGAAGCTATATCACTTATATCGCAAGCATGTGAAACTAAATCATTCATTTCGCATGGTTTTGAAGCCGAGCCTTCTACTTCGCATTGATTTGGAGCTAAGTCATGTGTTTCGCTTGGATTTGAAGCTAACTCGTTTGTTTCGCATGCAGTTGAAGCTAAATCATGTTTATCACAAATATTTGAGGCTAAACCATTTCTTTCGCGTGGATTTGAACCTAAACTTCTACTTCGCATTGATTTGAAGCTAAATCATTAGTTTCGCATGGAATTGAAGCTACCTCGTTTGTTCCTCCTACTTTTGAAGCTATATCACCTATATCGCAAGTATTTGAAGCTAAACCATATGCGTCGCATGGATTTGAAGCTAAGCCTTCTACTTCGCATTGATTTGAAGCTAAATCACTTGTTTCGCATGGATTTGAAGCTAAACCTTCTACATCGCATTCATTTGAAGCTAAATCATGTGTTTCGCGTGGATTTGAAGGTAACTCGTTTGTTTCGCATGCAGTTGAAGCTATATCACCTATATCCCAAGTGTTTGAAGCTCAATCATTAGTTTCGCATGGATTTGAAGCTAAACCTTCTACATTGCATTGATTTGAAGCTAAATCATGTGTTTCGCGTGGTTTTGAAGGTAACACGTTTGTTTCGCATGCAGTTGATGCTATATCACCTATATCCCAAGTGTTTGAAGCTCAATCATTTGTTTCGCATGGATTTGAAGCTATTTCATTTATATCGCAAGTATTTGATGGTAACTCATTTATTTCGCATGGGTTTGAAGATAAGCCGTCTACTTCGCAATGATTTGAAGCTAACTCATGTGATTCGCTTGGTTTTGAAGCTGACTCGTTTGTTGCGTATGCAGTTGAATCTAAATAACGTATATCACAAGTAATTGTAGCTAAACAATTTGTTTCGCATGGATTTGAATCTAAGCCGTGTACTTCTAATTGATTTGAAGGTAAATCATGTATTTCGCATGGATTTGAATCTAAACCTTCTACATCGCATTGATTTGACGCTAAATCATGTGTTTCTCTTGGATTTGAAGCTAAATCATGTATTTCGCATGGATTTGAAGCTAACTCGTTTGTGTCGCCAGCATTTCAAGCTATATCATTTATATCGCAAGTATTTGATGTTCAATCAGTTGTGTCGCATGGATTTGAAGCTAAGCCTTCTGCTTCGCATTGATGTGAAGCTAAATTATCTGTTTCGCATGGATTTGAAGCTAACTCGTTTGTTTCGTCTGCATTTGAAGCTATATCACTTATATCGCAAGTATCTGAAGCTAAATCATTTGTTTCGCTTGGATTTGATGCGGAACCTTCTACATAGCATTGATTTGAAGCTGAATCATGTGTTTTGCATCGATTTGAAGCTAACTCGTTTGTTTCCCCTGCAGTTGAAACTATATCACTTACGTCGCAATAATTTGAAGCTAAATGATTTGTACTGCATGGATTTGTAGCTAAACCTTCTACATCGCATTCATTTGAAGCTAAATCATGTGTTTCGCGTGGATTTGAAGGTAACTCGTTTGTTTCGCATGCAGTTGAAGCTATATCACCTATATCCCAAGTGTTTGAAGCTCAATCATTAGTTTTCGCATGGATTTGAAGCTGAACCTTCTACATCGCATTGATTTCTAGCTAAATCATGTGTTTCGCGTGGTTTTGAAGGTAACACGTTTGTTTCGCATGCAGTTGATGCTATATCACCTATATCCCAAGTGTTTGAAGCTCAATCATTTGTTTCGCATGGATTTGAAGCTATTTCATTTATATCGCAAGTATTTGATGGTAACTCATTTATTTCGCATGGGTTTGAAGCTAAGCCTTCTACTTCGCAATGATTTGAAGCTAACTCATGTGATTCGCTTGGTTTTCAAGCTGATTCGTTTGTTGCGCATGCAGTTGAATCTAAATAACGTATATCACAAGTAATTGTAGCTAAACAATTTGTTTCGCATGGATTTGAATCTAAGCCGTGTACTTCGAATTGATTTGAAGGTAAATCATGTATTTCGCATGGATTTGAATCTAAACCTTCTACATCGCATTGATTTGACGCTAAATCATGTGTTTCTCTTGGATTTGAAGCTAAATCATGTATTTCGCATGGATTTGAAGCTAACTCGTTTGTGTCGCCAGCATTTCAAGTTATATCATTTATATCGCAAGTATTTGATGTTCAATCAGTTGTGTCGCATGGATTTGAAGCTAAGCCTTCTGCTTCGCATTGATGTGAAGCTAAATTATCTGTTTCGCATGGATTTGAAGCTAACTCGTTTGTTTCGTCTGCATTTGAAGCTATATCACTTATATCGCAAGTATCTGAAGCTAAATCATTTGTTTCGCTTGGATTTGATGCGGAACCTTCTACATAGCATTGATTTGAAGCTGAATCATGTGTTTTGCATCGATTTGAAGCTAACTCGTTTGTTTCCCCTGCAGTTGAAACTATATCACTTATGTCGCAAGTATTTGAAGCTAAATCATTTGATTCGCATGGATTTGAAGCTAAGCCTTCTACTTTGCATTGAATTGAAGCTAAATCATGTGTTTCCTTGGATTTGAAGCCAACTCGTTTGCTTCGCATGCAGTTGAAGCTAAATCATGTTTATCACAAGTATCTGAACCTAAATCATTTGTTTCGCATGGATTTGGAGCTAACTGGATTGTTTCTCCTGCATTTGTAGCTATAACACTTATATCGCAAGTATCTGAACGTAAATCATTTTTTTCGCATGGATTTGATGCTAAGCCTTGTACTTCGCACTGATTTGAAGCTAAACCATTTGATTCGCATGGATTTGAAGCTAAGCCTTCTACTTTGCATTGAATTGAAGCTAAATCATGTGTTTCCCTTGGATTTGAAGCCAACTCGTTTGTTTCGCATGCAGTTGAAGCTAATTCATGTTTATCACAAGTATCCGAATCTAACCCATTTGTTTCGCAAGAATATGAAGCAAAACCATGTGTTGCACATGAATTTGAATCTAAATCATGTGTTTCACATGGATTTGTAGCTAACTCGTTTGCTTCGCACGCAGTTGAAGTGTATTCATGTATTTCACAAGTATTTGAAGCCGAACCATTTGATTCGCATGGATTTGAAGGTAAGCCTTCTACTTCGCACTGATTTGAAGCTAAATCATGTGTTTCGCTTGGATGTGAAGCTAAGCCTCCTACTTTGTATTGAATTGAAGCTAAATCATGTGTTTCCCTTGGATTTGAAGCCAACTCGTTGTTTCGCATGCAGTTGAAGCTAAATCATGTTTATCACAAGTATCTGAATCTAACCCATTTGTTTCGCAAGAATATGAAGCTAAACCATGTGTTTCGCATGAATTTGAATCTAAATCATGTGTTTCACGTGGTTTTGTAGCTAACTCGTTTGCTTCGCATGCAGTTGAAGTTTAATCATGTATTTCACAAGTATTTGAAGCCGAACCATTTGATTCGCATGGATTTGAAGGTAAGCCTTCTACTTCGCACTGATTTGAACCTAAATCATGTGTTTCGCTTGGATTTGAAGCTAATTCGTTTGTTTCGCATGCAGTTGAATCTAAATCATGTATATGTCAAGTATTTGAACCTAAATCATTTATTCCGCATGCACCTGAAGCTAAGCCGTCTACTTCGCATTGATTTGAACCTAAATCATGTGTTTCGCTTGGATTTGAAGCTAACCTTCTACATAGCATTGATTTGAAGCTTAATCATGTGTTTTGCATGGATTTGAAGCTAACTCGTTGGTTTCGCGTGCAGTTGAATCTAATTCACGTTTATCACAAGTATCTGAAGCTAAACCATTTGTTTCGCAAGAATAATGAAGCTAATCCATGTGTTTTGCATGAATTTGAAGCAAAATCATTTGATTCACATGGATTTGAAGCTAACTCGTTGTTTCGTCTGCATTTGAAACTATATCACTTATATCGCTAGTATTTGATGTTAAATCAGTTGTGTCGCATGGATTTGAAGCTAACTCGTTTGTTTCGCCTGCAGTTGAAGCTAAATCATGTATATCCGAAGTATTTGGAGCGAAACCAGTTGATTAGCATGGATTTGAAGCTAAACCTTATACATCGCATTGATTTGAATCCAATTCATTTGTGTGGCATAGATTTGAAACTAATTCTTCTACTTCGCATTGATATGATGCAAAATCATGTGTTTCACATGGATTTGAAGCTAACCCGTTTGTTTCGCATGCAGTCGAAGTCGAATCATGAATATCACAAGTATTTGAAGATAAACCAGTTGCTTCGCATTGATTTGAAGCTAAGCCTTCTACTTCGCATTGATTTGAAGTTAAATCATGTGTTTCCCTTGGATTTGAAGCTAAATCATGTGCGTCGCATGGATTTGAAGCTAAGCCTTCTACATCGCATTGATTTGAAGCTAAATCATGTGTTTCGCATGCATTTGAAGCTAACTCGTTTGTTTCGCATGCAGTTGAAGCTAAATCAAGTCTTTCACAAGTTTTTGAAGATGAACCATTTGAATCCCATGGATTTGAACCTGAGCCTCCTACTTCGCACTGATTTGCAGCTAAATAATATGTTTCGCATGGATTTGAAGCTAACTCGTTCGTTTTGCATGCAGTTGTAGCTAAATAATGTATATCACAAGTATTTATAGCTAAACCATTTGTTTCGCATGGATTTGAAGCTAAACCTTCTACATCGCATTGATTTGAAGCTAAACCTTCTACATTCTATTGATCTGAAGCTAAACCTTCTAACTCTTATTGATTTGAAGCTAAACCTTCTACATCGCATTGATTTGAAGCTAAATCGAGTGTTTCGCATGGATTTGAAGCTAACTCGTTTTTTCGCATGCAGTTGTAGATAAATAATGTATATCACAAGTATTTGTAGCTAAACCATTTGTTTCGCATGGATTTGAAGCTAAACCTTCTACTTCGTATTGATTTGCAGCTAAATCATTTGTTTCGCCTGGTATTGAAGCTACCTCGTTTGTTCCTCCTGCTTTTGAAGCTACATCACTTATATCGCATGGATTTGAAGCTGAACCTACTACATCGCATTGATTTGAAGCTAAATCTTGTGTATCGCATGGATTTGAAGCTACCTCGTTCGTTGCGCATGCAGTTAAATCTAAATAACATATATCACAAGTATTTGAAGCTAAACCATTTGTTTCGCATGGATTTGAAGCTAAGTCTTCTACTTCCCAGTAATTGGAAGCTAAAACAAGTGTTTCGCATGGATTTGAAGCTAAGCCTACTACTTCGCATTGAATGGAAGCTAAATCATTTGTTTCGCATGGATTTGATGCGGAACCTTCTACATAGCATTGATTTGAAGCTGAATCATGTGTTTTGCATCGATTTGAAGCTAACTCGTTAGTTTCCCCTGCAGTTGAAACTATATCACTTATGTCGCAAGAATTTGAAGCTAAATCATTTGTACCGCATGGATTTGTAGCTAAACCTTCTACATCGCATTCATTTGAAGCTAAATCATGTGTTTCGCGTGGATTTGAAGGTAACTCATTTGTTTCGCATGCAGTTGAAGCTATATCACCTATATCCCAAGTGTTTGAAGCTCAATCATTAGTTTCGCATGGATTTGAAGCTGAACCTTCTACATCGCATTGATTTCAAGCTAAATCATGTGTTTCGCGTGTTTTTGAAGGTAACACGTTTGTTTCGCATGCAGTTGATGCTATATCACCTATATCCCAAGTGTTTGAAGCTCAATCATTTGTTTCGCATGGATTTGAAGCTATTTCATTTATATCGCAAGTATTTGATGGTAACTCATTTATTTCGCATGGGTTTGACGCTAAGCCTTCTACTTCGCAATGATTTGAAGCTAACTCATGTGATTCGCTTGGTTTTCAAGCTGATTCGTTTGTTGCGCATGCAGTTGAATCTAAATAACGTATATCACAAGTAATTGTAGCTAAACAATTTGTTTCGCATGGATTTGAATCTAAGCCGTGTACTTCGAATTGATTTGAAGGTAAATCATGTATTTCGCATGGATTTGAATCTAAACCTTCTACATCGCATTGATTTGACGCTAAATCATGTGTTTCTCTTGGATTTGAAGCTAAATCATGTATTTCGCATGGATTTGAAGCTAACTCGTTTGTGTCGCCAGCATTTCAAGCTATATCATTTATATCGCAAGTATTTGATGTTCAATCAGTTGTGTCTCATGGATTTGAAGCTAAGCCTTCTGCTTCGCATTGATGTGAAGCTAAATTATCTGTTTCGCATGGATTTGAAGCTAACTCGTTTGTTTCGTCTGCATTTGAAGCTATATCACTTATATCGCAAGTATCTGAAGCTAAATCATTTGTTTCGCTTGGATTTGATGCGGAACCTTCTACATAGCATTGATTTGAAGCTGAATCATGTGTTTTGCATCGATTTGAAGCTAACTCGTTTGTTTCCCCTGCAGTTGAAACTATATCACTTATGTCGCAAGTATTTGAAGCTAAATCATTTGATTCGCATGGATTTGAAGCTAAACCTTCTACTTCGTATTGATTTGCAGCTAAATCATTTGTTTCGCCTGGTATTGAAGCTACCTCATTTGTTCCTCCTGCTTTTGAAGCTACATCACTTATATCGCATGGATTTGAAGCTGAACCTACTACATCGCATTGATTTGAAGCTAAATCTTGTGTATCGCATGGATTTGAAGCTAACTCGTTCGTTGCGCATGCAGTTAAATCTAAATAACATATATCACAAGTATTTGAAGCTAAACCATTTGTTTCGCATGGATTTGAAGCTAAGTCTTCTACTTCCCAGTAATTGGAAGCTAAAACAAGTGTTTCGCATGGATTTGAAGCTAAGCCTACTACTTCGCATTGAATGGAAGCTAAATCATTTGTTTCGCATGGAATTGAAGCTACCTCGTTTTTTCCTTCTGCTTTTGAAGCTATATCACTTATATCGCATGGATTTGAAGCTGAACCTACTACATCGTATTGATTTGAAGCTAAATCATTAGTATCGCATGGATTTGAAGCGAAACCTTATAGATCGCATTGATTTGAAGCTATATCATGTGTTTCGCATGGATTTGAAGCTAACTCGTTTGTTTCGCATGCAGTTGTAGCTAAATAATGTATATCACAAGTATTTGTAGCTAAACCATTTGTTTCGCATGGATTTGAAGCTAAGCCATCTACTTCGCATTGATTTGAAGCTAAATCATTTGTTTCGCATGGAATTGATGCTAAATCATGTGTTTTGCATGGATTTGAAGCTAACGCGTTTGTTTCGCCTGCATTTGAAGCTATTTCATTTATACCGCAAGTATTTGAAGCTAAATCAATCGTTTGGCATGGATTTGAAGCTAAGCCTTCTACTTCGCTTTGATTCAAAGACGAATCATGTGTTTCGCATGGATTTGAAGCTAAACCGTCTACATCGCATTGATTTGAAGCTAAATCAAGTTTTTCGCATGGATTTGAAGCTAACTCGTTTGTTTCGCATGCAGTTGAAGCTAAATCATGTCTTTCACAAGTATTTGAAGATGAACCATTTGAATCGCATGGATTTGAACCTGAGCCTTCTACTTCGCACTGATTTGCAGTTAAATAATATGATTCGCATGGATTTGAAGCTAACTTGTTCGTTTTGCATGCAGTTGTAGATAAATTATGTATATCACAAGTATTTGTAACTAAACCATTTGTTTCGCACGGATTTGAAGCTAAACCTTATACATCGCATTGATTTGAAGCTAAATCATGTGTTTCGCATGGATTTGAAGCTAACTCGTTTGTTTCGCATGCAGTTGTAGCTAAATAATGTATGTCACAAGTATTTGTAGCTAAACCATTTGTTTCGAATGGATTTGAAGCTAAGCCATCTACTTCGCATTGATTTGAAGCTAAATCATTTGTTTCGCATGGAATTGAAGCTACCTCGTTTGTTCCTCCAGCTTTCGAAGCTATATCATTTATATCGGAAGTATTTGAAGCTAAATCATATGTGTCGTATGTATTTAAAGCTGAACCTTTTACATCGCATTGATTTGAAGCTAAATCTAGTGTATCGCATGGATTTGAAGCTAAACCTTCTACATCGCATTGATTCGAAGCTAAATCATGTGTTTCGCATGGATTTGAAGCTAACTCGTTCGTTTCGCCTGCAGTTGAATCTACAACACTTATACCGCAAGTATTTGAAGCTGAATCATGTGTTTCGCATGGATTTGAAGCTAACTCGTTTGTTTCGTATGGGTTTTGATGCTAAGCCTCCTAGAACGCACTGATTTGAAGCTAAATCATGTCTTTCGCATGGATTTGAAGCTAACTCGTTTTTTCCGCCTGCATTTGAAGCTATATCATGTATATCACAAGTATTTGAAGCTAAATCATTTGATTGGTATGGATTTGAAGCTAAGCCTTCTACTTCGCATTGATTTGCAGCTGAATCACGAGTTTTGCATGCATTTGAAGCTAACTCTTTCGTTTCGCCTGTATTTGAAGCTATATCACTTATATCGCAAGTATTTGAAGCTGAATCTTTCGTTTCGCATGAATTTAAAGCTAAGCCTTCTACTTCGTATTGATTTGTAGCTAAATCATGTGTTTCCCTTGGATTTGAAGCTAAATCATGTGCGTCGCATGGATTTGAAGCTAAGCCTTCTACATCGCATTGATTTGAAGCTAAATCATGTGTTTCGCATGCATTTGAAGCTAACTCGTTTGTTTCGCATGCAGTTGAAGCTAAATCAAGTCTTTCACAAGTATTTGAAGATGAACCATTTGAATCCCATGGATTTCAACCTGAGCCTCCTACTTCGCACTGATTTGCAGCTAAATAATATGTTTCGCATGGATTTGAAGCTAACTCGTTCGTTTTGCATGCAGTTGTAGCTAAATAATGTATATCACAAGTATTTATAGCTAAACCATTTGTTTCGCATGGATTTGAAGCTAAACCTTCTACATCGCATTGATTTGAAGCTAAACCTTCTACATTCTATTGATCTGAAGCTAAACCTTCTAACTCTTATTGATTTGAAGCTAAACCTTCTACATCGCATTGATTTGAAGCTAAATCGAGTGTTTCGCATGGATTTGAAGCTAACTCGTTTTTTCGCATGCAGTTGTAGATAAATAATGTATATCACAAGTATTTGTAGCTAAACCATTTGTTTCGCATGGATTTGAAGCTAAACCTTCTACTTCGTATTGATTTGCAGCTAAATCATTTGTTTCGCCTGGTATTGAAGCTACCTCGTTTGTTCCTCCTGCTTTTGAAGCTACATCACTTATATCGCATGGATTTGAAGCTGAACCTACTACATCGCATTGATTTGAAGCTAAATCTTGTGTATCGCATGGATTTGAAGCTACCTCGTTCGTTGCGCATGCAGTTAAATCTAAATAACATATATCACAAGTATTTGAAGCTAAACCATTTGTTTCGCATGGATTTGAAGCTAAGTCTTCTACTTCCCAGTAATTGGAAGCTAAAACAAGTGTTTCGCATGGATTTGAAGCTAAGCCTACTACTTCGCATTGAATGGAAGCTAAATCATTTGTTTCGCATGGATTTGATGCGGAACCTTCTACATAGCATTGATTTGAAGCTGAATCATGTGTTTTGCATCGATTTGAAGCTAACTCGTTTGTTTCCCCTGCAGTTGAAACTATATCACTTATGTCGCAAGAATTTGAAGCTAAATCATTTGTACCGCATGGATTTGTAGCTAAACCTTCTACATCGCATTCATTTGAAGCTAAATCATGTGTTTCGCGTGGATTTGAAGGTAACTCGTTTGTTTCGCATGCAGTTGAAGCTATATCACCTATATCCCAAGTGTTTGAAGCTCAATCATTAGTTTCGCATGGATTTGAAGCTGAACCTTCTACATCGCATTGATTTCAAGCTAAATCATGTGTTTCGCGTGGTTTTGAAGGTAACACGTTTGTTTCGCATGCAGTTGATGCTATATCACCTATATCCCAAGTGTTTGAAGCTCAATCATTTGTTTCGCATGGATTTGAAGCTATTTCATTTATATCGCAAGTATTTGATGGTAACTCATTTATTTCGCATGGGTTTGACGCTAAGCCTTCTACTTCGCAATGATTTGCAGCTAACTCATGTGATTCGCTTGGTTTTCAAGCTGATTCGTTTGTTGCGCATGCAGTTGAATCTAAATAACGTATATCACAAGTAATTGTAGCTAAACAATTTGTTTCGCATGGATTTGAATCTAAGCCGTGTACTTCGAATTGATTTGAAGGTAAATCATGTATTTCGCATGGATTTGAATCTAAACCTTCTACATCGCATTGATTTGACGCTAAATCATGTGTTTCTCTTGGATTTGAAGCTAAATCATGTATTTCGCATGGATTTGAAGCTAACTCGTTTGTGTCGCCAGCATTTCAAGCTATATCATTTATATCGCAAGTATTTGATGTTCAATCAGTTGTGTCTCATGGATTTGAAGCTAAGCCTTCTGCTTCGCATTGATGTGAAGCTAAATTATCTGTTTCGCATGGATTTGAAGCTAACTCGTTTGTTTCGTCTGCATTTGAAGCTATATCACTTATATCGCAAGTATCTGAAGCTAAATCATTTGTTTCGCTTGGATTTGATGCGGAACCTTCTACATAGCATTGATTTGAAGCTGAATCATGTGTTTTGCATCGATTTGAAGCTAACTCGTTTGTTTCCCCTGCAGTTGAAACTATATCACTTATGTCGCAAGTATTTGAAGCTAAATCATTTGATTCGCATGGATTTGAAGCTAAACCTTCTACTTCGTATTGATTTGCAGCTAAATCATTTGTTTCGCCTGGTATTGAAGCTACCTCGTTTGTTCCTCCTGCTTTTGAAGCTACATCACTTATATCGCATGGATTTGAAGCTGAACCTACTACATCGCATTGATTTGAAGCTAAATCTTGTGTATCGCATGGATTTGAAGCTAACTCGTTCGTTGCGCATGCAGTTAAATCTAAATAACATATATCACAAGTATTTGAAGCTAAACCATTTGTTTCGCATGGATTTGAAGCTAAGTCTTCTACTTCCCAGTAATTGGAAGCTAAAACAAGTGTTTCGCATGGATTTGAAGCTAAGCCTACTACTTCGCATTGAATGGAAGCTAAATCATTTGTTTCGCATGGAATTGAAGCTACCTCGTTTTTTCCTTCTGCTTTTGAAGCTATATCACTTATATCGCATGGATTTGAAGCTGAACCTACTACATCGTATTGATTTGAAGCTAAATCATTAGTATCGCATGGATTTGAAGCGAAACCTTATAGATCGCATTGATTTGAAGCTATATCATGTGTTTCGCATGGATTTGAAGCTAACTCGTTTGTTTCGCATGCAGTTGTAGCTAAATAATGTATATCACAAGTATTTGTAGCTAAACCATTTGTTTCGCATGGATTTGAAGCTAAGCCATCTACTTCGCATTGATTTGAAGCTAAATCATTTGTTTCGCATGGAATTGATGCTAAATCATGTGTTTTGCATGGATTTGAAGCTAACTCGTTTGTTTCGTCTGCATTTGAAGCTATATCACTTATATCGCAAGTATCTGAAGCTAAATCATTTGTTTCGCTTGGATTTGATGCGGAACCTTCTACATAGCATTGATTTGAAGCTGAATCATGTGTTTTGCATCGATTTGAAGCTAACTCGTTTGTTTCCCCTGCAGTTGAAACTATATCACTTATGTCGCAAGTATTTGAAGCTAAATCATTTGATTCGCATGGATTTGAAGCTAAACCTTCTACTTCGTATTGATTTGCAGCTAAATCATTTGTTTCGCCTGGTATTGAAGCTACCTCGTTTGTTCCTCCTGCTTTTGAAGCTACATCACTTATATCGCATGGATTTGAAGCTGAACCTACTACATCGCATTGATTTGAAGCTAAATCTTGTGTATCGCATGGATTTGAAGCTAACTCGTTCGTTGCGCATGCAGTTAAATCTAAATAACATATATCACAAGTATTTGAAGCTAAACCATTTGTTTCGCATGGATTTGAAGCTAAGTCTTCTACTTCCCAGTAATTGGAAGCTAAAACAAGTGTTTCGCATGGATTTGAAGCTAAGCCTACTACTTCGCATTGAATGGAAGCTAAATCATTTGTTTCGCATGGAATTGAAGCTACCTCGTTTTTTCCTTCTGCTTTTGAAGCTATATCACTTATATCGCATGGATTTGAAGTTGAACCTACTACATCGTATTGATTTGAAGCTAAATCATTAGTATCGCATGGATTTGAAGCGAAACCTTATAGATCGCATTGATTTGAAGCTATATCATGTGTTTCGCATGGATTTGAAGCTAACTCGTTTGTTTCGCATGCAGTTGTAGCTAAATAATGTATATCACAAGTATTTGTAGCTAAACCATTTGTTTCGCATGGATTTGAAGCTAAGCCATCTACTTCGCATTGATTTGAAGCTAAATCATTTGTTTCGCATGGAATTGATGCTAAATCATGTGTTTTGCATGGATTTGAAGCTAACTCGTTTGTTTCGCCTGCATTTGAAGCTATTTCATTTATACCGCAAGTATTTGAAGCTAAATCAATCGTTTGGCATGGATTTGAAGCTAAGCCTTCTACTTCGCTTTGATTCAAAGACGAATCATGTGTTTCGCATGGATTTGAAGCTAAACCGTCTACATCGCATTGATTTGAAGCTAAATCAAGTTTTTCGCATGGATTTGAAGCTAACTCGTTTGTTTCGCATGCAGTTGAAGCTAAATCATGTCTTTCACAAGTATTTGAAGATGAACCATTTGAATCGCATGGATTTGAACCTGAGCCTTCTACTTCGCACTGATTTGCAGTTAAATAATATGATTCGCATGGATTTGAAGCTAACTTGTTCGTTTTGCATGCAGTTGTAGATAAATTATGTATATCACAAGTATTTGTAACTAAACCATTTGTTTCGCACGGATTTGAAGCTAAACCTTATACATCGCATTGATTTGAAGCTAAATCATGTGTTTCGCATGGATTTGAAGCTAACTCGTTTGTTTCGCATGCAGTTGAATCTACAACACTTATACCGCAAGTATTTGAAGCTGAATCATGTGTTTCGCATGGATTTGAAGCTAACTCGTTTGTTTCGTATGGGTTTTGATGCTAAGCCTCCTAGAACGCACTGATTTGAAGCTAAATCATGTCTTTCGCATGGATTTGAAGCTAACTCGTTTTTTCCGCCTGCATTTGAAGCTATATCATGTATATCACAAGTATTTGAAGCTAAATCATTTGATTGGTATGGATTTGAAGCTAAGCCTTCTACTTCGCATTGATTTGCAGCTGAATCACGAGTTTTGCATGCATTTGAAGCTAACTCTTTCGTTTCGCCTGTATTTGAAGCTATATCACTTATATCGCAAGTATTTGAAGCTGAATCTTTCGTTTCGCATGAATTTAAAGCTGAGGGCTCTGAAAGACTGGACTGAAAAATATCAACTGTCCTCTGGACCGACTCGGGTCTCTTATTTATATTACGTCCCCCAAAAAGGCCACGCCTGTTTTGGGGGACTCGCTGTCTTCTTTTGCCCCCGCTTAGTTTAGCGGGGGAGACAGCCATCGATGAACCCTCGCTGTAGGGGTGCGCTGGCCGTTCGGCCAGGCAGCGGTACGCGGCCGGCGGCTTTCTCCGCGACCAGGCATGCAGTACATCTGGCAGTGATAAAAAATAAAGAAACAAAGGAATTTCCGGTTCTTGCAAACGTCCAGGACGTTTTCTCTCCGTCGACCCCTTGACATCTGCAAGCGGACAGTTTTATGGTTATTACGGTCGCCGGCCGTGTGCCGCTACATCACCCCCTTGCCAGTGATTGACCAATCGCGATACAATTCTTATTTCTACAACAAAAACAAAAACAAAAACTTGCCCTGCGACATGCCATACGACGGTATATGCGATACTCGCTACATCCCACTCTCTCACTCATTCATAATAGTATCTTATTTTTGCAATCTGCAATCTATCCGGAAACCTCACTCGTCTTCCTGAACGTGTAGTTCGCACCTCTTGTTCCGGAGCAGACACTGTCGGTTCTGACCGCGGTACCTGCATTGTTTGAGTCGCTTCATTATCAACGGCATCATTAACAACGTACGCCGGCTTTAATCTATCAATACTAACATTAACAGGTTTAGCCTTAATATTTATCACAAAGTTTTTTGGGCCCCGGGATATGACCTCGAATGGTCCATCGTACGGTGGCTCCAATAAAGTTCGTACTTTATCATTCCGGATAAACACTTTTTCACACACTGTTAAGTCTTTATATACAAAAATCCGCTGCGCATTGTGGTGACTACCTGCGGCTGGGGTGATCCCCCGGAAATGCTGACGTAGTTCCTCGGCAAAATTGGAAACGTCATACTCGCCTTCTATTTGACGCGGTGCTAGGAACTCACCAGGTAGACGCAACGTCTCCCCATACACAAGTTCTGCTGCCGTTGATTTGGTGTCCTCCTTCCAGGCTGCGCGTAAACCCAGCAATATGGTAGGAAGGACCCTCGTCCATTGAACGTCTTGGTGGCAACGAATGGCAGCCTTCAACTGTCGATGGAAACGCTCCACCATGCCGTTCGCCGCTGGGTGGTATGCTGTTGTCCTTAAATGTGTTGTCCCTGTTAACTCGTTCAAATGCTTGAACAAGGACGATTCAAATTGTCTTCCTTGGTCGGTTGTTACTCTAAGAGGGGTCCCAAATCGAGCAATCCATCCCTCGTAGAACGCTCGTGCCACCGTTTGTGCTTCCTGATTTATCATCGGGAACGCCTCCGGCCACCGGGTATACCGGTCCACGCAGGTCAAACAATACCTATGACCTTCCGACATGGGCAACACTACAATGTCAATATGCACATGTTCGAACCTTTCCGACGGCGCAAACTTTCCGAGCGGCGAATGTACATGCCTGGACACTTTTGAACGCTGGCAAGCGACGCACGCTCGCGCCCAACGCTTACTGTCCGTTTTTATTGACGGCCATACATATCGTTCCGTCATTAATTTCGCCGTCGCCTTAATTCCGGGATGTGCAAGTCTGTGCACCGTATCGAACGCCGCGCGGCGGAATGTTCCCGTGACAAATGGCCTCGCAATGCTCGTCGACACATCACACCATACAAAACTGTTTGACCCAGGAATTCGCATTTTTCGTAGCACTAGAGCACTCGCACACTCGCCTCGCACGTAGGCCGAGAGTTCGCTATCGGTGTCTTGTGCCTTCGCCAATTCTTCGTAATCGAGAAGTTCTTCCACTTCCTCGATCCTGGATAACGCGTCGGCAATAATATTGTCTTTTCCGGCAACGTGACGGATGTCGGTAGAAAATTGACTTATAAAATCTAGGTACCGGAATTGCCTCGGCGAGCACTTTTCCGGTTTTTGGCGAAACGCAAACGTTATCGGTTTGTGATCGGTGAATATAACAAACGCACGTCCTTCCACCATATACCGAAATTGCTTAATTGCTAAATATATAGCTAATAGCTCGCGATCGTAGGCCCCGTAATTCGTCTCCGCCGCGCTGAGTTTTTTTGAAAAAAAACCTATCGGTTCCCAACCGTTCCCGGTGTCCTGCTGTAAAACCGCGCCAACCGCGAAGTCTGAGGCATCGCAGGTAAGCGCAAGGGGGGCGCCAATCTGCGGGTGCGCCAGCAAGGTGGCCTGTGCCAAGGCTCTTTTTGACTCCTCAAACGCTACTACCGCCTCTGCATTCCAATGAATCGGTGTGCGACCCTTCGCGTTACCTGACAGCAAGTTATTCATTGCTGCCTGCACCTGTGCAGCCCTAGGTATGAATCGTCTGTAAAAGTTCATCATACCTAAAAACTGCCTCAGCTGTTTGGCTGTAACCGGTTGGGGGTATTCTACGATCGCGCGCACCTTACATTCTAGAGGTTTTGTGCCCTTATGTGATACCGAATAACCTAAAAATTCTACCTCGGGTTTTCCGAACGTGCACTTGCCCGGGTTAACTACTATACCGTACGACTTCAGCCTATTAAATAAAATGTTCAAATGTTCGAGGTGTTGCGCTTCGGATTCCGACGCCACGATGATATCGTCTATATACGCGTACACGAAATCTAGTCCTCGAAGCACCTCATCGATAAATCTTTGAAAAGTCTGTGCCGCGTTGCGTAACCCGAACGGCATCCCCGGAAATTCGAACAGCCCGAATGGCGTCGTAACCGCCGTCTTAAACACATCTTCGGGCGCAACCGGAATCTGATTGTACGCACGCACTAAGTCTATTGTTGAAAACACCTTTTTTCCGAATAAGTTTTGCGCAAAGTCTTCAATATGCTTTACCGGGTACCTATCCGGAACTGTGCGGTCGTTGAGTGCCCGGTAATCTCCGCACGGTCTCCACTCGCCTGATTCCTTCTTTGGCACCACATGTAAAGGAGATGACCAGCTGCTTTCGGACGGCCTCGCAATCCCCAGCTTCACCATTTCGTCGAACTCCTTCTTCGCTGCCCTGAGTCGATCCGGTGCCAACCTCCTTGGTCTGCAATTAACCGGTTGACCTGGCGATGTCCGGATATAATGTACCGTTGTATGCTTTTTTCTAACAGTCGGGATTCCCTCTGGTCTCGTGATTTCGGGAAATTTCTGCAACAGCTCCAAGTATATGGAATCCCCCGAAACCGTTTTCACGCTGGGAATGTCGCTAGCACTTCTACCTACCGGTTGCCCGGGCACTGACAACGAAGTTATATTGTCTATCAACCGGCGATTCCGAATGTCTACCAGTAAACCATAATGGTACAAAAAGTCTACGCCGATAATTGGCTTAGATACACTGGCTACCACAAATCTCCACGTAAACTCGCGACGTAACCCAAAGTCCAACGTCAACGTGGTTGTACCAAACGTTGTAATTTCGGACCCATTTGCCGCGAACAACACATAATCCGATTTCTTCCCGGGGCCACGAATCATGGATCGTGGGTACACGCAAAGGTCGGCTCCTGTATCGACCAGGAATTGCGTTCTAGTCGTCTTGTCGGTCACAAATAGACGGCGCGGCATCGGGCTCAAGTCATCTGCCGTCATCAACGACTGCCCGGTTCGTTTCCCTGCATCGAGTTCCAATTGCACGGTGGAATACATCGATTCGCACTCGCTCCCCAACGCCAATGGTAAAAACATTTACCCTGCCTCTGTTCCGTGCGTCTTTGCGACACGGAGCGTTGACGGGGCTCCCGACGGGCAGGCGATCGGGGGCGATACCGGCGATCGAAACGCGAAGAACGTTCATTCCCAATCAACTCGTGTCGGATCGCCGCAATCTCCTGCTGGAACGACAGGCTGATTTGCGCCATTTTTAAATTTATGAGTGCCTCAAGGTCTTGAGGCGCGTTGCTCGGTGCCGCGGCTGCTGCAGTAGATGCCGACGCCTCCGCTACCTGAGTTCGGGGGCCCATCGTCTCGGCTATCGCATCTGCCAGGTCAGCCACCTTATCCATCTCCGCGTCCTTCTGGGTCGCTAAGATTACCTGCATACTATTAGGCAACCTACCCATCCACAGCGTACGCAAAACACTATCTGACACGTTGTTGCCAGCCAGTCCGCGCAAGTGTCGCAGAAATTGAGACGGCTTCCTGTCTCCAATTTCCTCCGATTCCAGCAAACGTCGCGTTTTTTGCTCTTGCGACGAACTGAGCCTTCGAATGAGTTCCGTTTTTAACCTCTGGTACTGTCCAGTATTTGGCGGGTTCATTATAATGTCGCGGACTTCCGCGGCGTACACAGGATTCAATGCTCCTAACACATACCCGAATTTTGTGGCTTCGGTCGTAATACCCGATGCCTCGAAGCTGCGTTCGACCATCCCAAACCACATTTCTGGGTCCGACGCACAGAATTCGGGCATCCGAACGGCCACTCGCGACACAGATGCTTCCGCGGACGCGCCTCGCGGGTACGACGCACCCTCGTTAGGGGTAGCCATTACTAACTTTACTGTTTATCAAAGTACCTTATACACCGTTATTCGTGCTATCACGTCGGGGTCACCAATTGAGGGCTCTGAAAGACTGGACTGAAAAATATCAACTGTCCTCTGGACCGACTCGGGTCTCTTATTTATATTACGTCCCCCAAAAAGGCCACGCCTGTTTTGGGGGACTCGCTGTCTTCTTTTGCCCCCGCTTAGTTTAGCGGGGGAGACAGCCATCGATGAACCCTCGCTGTAGGGGTGCGCTGGCCGTTCGGCCAGGCAGCGGTACGCGGCCGGCGGCTTTCTCCGCGACCAGGCATGCAGTACATCTGGCAGTGATAAAAAATAAAGAAACAAAGGAATTTCCGGTTCTTGCAAACGTCCAGGACGTTTTCTCTCCGTCGACCCCTTGACATCTGCAAGCGGACAGTTTTATGGTTATTACGGTCGCCGGCCGTGTGCCGCTACAAAGCTAAGCCTTCTACTTCGTATTGATTTGTAGCTAAATCATGTGTTTCGCATGGATTTGAAGCTAACTCGTTTGTTTCGCATGCAGTTGAAGCTAAATCATGTCTTTCACAAGTATTTGAAGCTAAATCAACGTTTGGCATGGATTTGAAGCTAAGCCTTCTACTTCGCTTTGATTCGAAGACGAATCATGTGTTTCGCATGGATTTCAAGCTAAGCCGTCTACATCGCATTGATTTGTAGCTAAATCATGTGTTTCGCATGGATTTGAAGCTAACTCGTTTGTTTCGCATGCAGTTGAAGCTAAATCATGTCTTTCACAAGTATTTGAAGCTAAATCAACGTTTGGCATGGATTTGAAGCTAAGCCTTCTACTTCGCTTTGATTCGAAGACGAATCATGTGTTTCGCATGGATTTCAAGCTAAGCCGTCTACATCGCATTGATTTGAAGCTAAATCATTTGTTTCGCATGGATTTGAAGCTAACTCGTTTGTTCCTCCAGCTTTTGAAGCTATATCATTTATATCGGAAGTATTTGAAGCTAAATCATATGTGTCGTATGTATTTGAAGCTGAACCTTTTACATCGCATTGATTTGAAGCTAAATCTAGTGTATCGCATGGATTTGAAGCTAAACCTTCTACATCGCATTGATTTGAAGCTAAACCTTCTACATTCTATTGATCTGAAGCTAAACCTTCTAACTCTTATTGATTTGAAGCTAAACCTTCTACATCGCATTGATTTGAAGCTAAATCGAGTGTTTCGCATGGATTTGAAGCTAACTCGTTTTTTCGCATGCAGTTGTAGATAAATAATGTATATCACAAGTATTTGTAGCTAAACCATTTGTTTCGCATGGATTTGAAGCTAAACCTTCTACTTCGTATTGATTTGCAGCTAAATCATTTGTTTCGCCTGGTATTGAAGCTACCTCGTTTGTTCCTCCTGCTTTTGAAGCTACATCACTTATATCGCATGGATTTGAAGCTGAACCTACTACATCGTATTGATTTGAAGCTAAATCTTGTGTATCGCATGGATTTGAAGCTAACTCGTTCGTTGCGCATGCAGTTAAATCTAAATAACATATATCACAAGTATTTGAAGCTAAACCATTTGTTTCGCATGGATTTGAAGCTAAGTCTTCTACTTCCCAGTAATTGGAAGCTAAAACAAGTGTTTCGCATGGATTTGAAGCTAAGCCTACTACTTCGCATTGAATGGAAGCTAAATCATTTGTTTCGCATGGATTTGATGCGGAACCTTCTTCATAGCATTGATTTGAAGCTGAATCATGTGTTTTGCATCGATTTGAAGCTAACTCGTTTGTTTCCCCTGCAGTTGAAACTATATCACTTATGTCGCAAGAATTTGAAGCTAAATCATTTGTACCGCATGGATTTGTAGCTAAACCTTCTACATCGCATTCATTTGAAGCTAAATCATGTGTTTCGCGTGGATTTGAAGGTAACTCGTTTGTTTCGCATGCAGTTGAAGCTATATCACCTATATCCCAAGTGTTTGAAGCTCAATCATTTGTTTCGCATGGATTTGAAGCTATTTCATTTATATCGCAAGTATTTGATGGTAACTCATTTATTTCGCATGGGTTTGACGCTAAGCCTTCTACTTCGCAATGATTTGAAGCTAACTCATGTGATTCGCTTGGTTTTCAAGCTGATTCGTTTGTTGCGCATGCAGTTGAATCTAAATAACGTATATCACAAGTAATTGTAGCTAAACAATTTGTTTCGCATGGATTTGAATCTAAGCCGTGTACTTCGAATTGATTTGAAGGTAAATCATGTATTTCGCATGGATTTGAATCTAAACCTTCTACATCGCATTGATTTGACGCTAAATCATGTGTTTCTCTTGGATTTGAAGCTAAATCATGTATTTCGCATGGATTTGAAGCTAACTCGTTTGTGTCGCCAGCATTTCAAGCTATATCATTTATATCGCAAGTATTTGATGTTCAATCAGTTGTGTCGCATGGATTTGAAGCTAAGCCTTCTGCTTCGCATTGATGTGAAGCTAAATTATCTGTTTCGCATGGATTTGAAGCTAACTCGTTTGTTTCGCATGTAGTTGTAGCTAAATAATGTATATCACAAGTATTTGTAGCTAAACCATTTTTGTCGCATGGATTTGAAGCTAAGCCATCTACTTCGCATTGATTTGAAGCTAAATCATTTGTTTCGCATGGAATTGAAGCTAACTCGTTTGTTCCTCCAGCTTTTGAAGCTATATCATTTATATCGGAAGTATTTGAAGCTAAATCATATGTGTCGTATGTATTTGAAGCTGAACCTTTTACATCGCATTGATTTGAAGCTAAATCTAGTGTATCGCATGGATTTGAAGCTAAACCTTCTACATCGCATTGATTTGAAGCTAAACCTTCTACATTCTATTGATCTGAAGCTAAACCTTCTAACTCTTATTGATTTGAAGCTAAACCTTCTACATCGCATTGATTTGAAGCTAAATCGAGTGTTTCGCATGGATTTGAAGCTAACTCGTTTTTTCGCATGCAGTTGTAGATAAATAATGTATATCACAAGTATTTGTAGCTAAACCATTTGTTTCGCATGGATTTGAAGCTAAACCTTCTACTTCGTATTGATTTGCAGCTAAATCATTTGTTTCGCCTGGTATTGAAGCTACCTCGTTTGTTCCTCCTGCTTTTGAAGCTACATCACTTATATCGCATGGATTTGAAGCTGAACCTACTACATCGTATTGATTTGAAGCTAAATCTTGTGTATCGCATGGATTTGAAGCTAACTCGTTCGTTGCGCATGCAGTTAAATCTAAATAACATATATCACAAGTATTTGAAGCTAAACCATTTGTTTCGCATGGATTTGAAGCTAAGTCTTCTACTTCCCAGTAATTGGAAGCTAAAACAAGTGTTTCGCATGGATTTGAAGCTAAGCCTACTACTTCGCATTGAATGGAAGCTAAATCATTTGTTTCGCATGGATTTGATGCGGAACCTTCTTCATAGCATTGATTTGAAGCTGAATCATGTGTTTTGCATCGATTTGAAGCTAACTCGTTTGTTTCCCCTGCAGTTGAAACTATATCACTTATGTCGCAAGAATTTGAAGCTAAATCATTTGTACCGCATGGATTTGTAGCTAAACCTTCTACATCGCATTCATTTGAAGCTAAATCATGTGTTTCGCGTGGATTTGAAGGTAACTCGTTTGTTTCGCATGCAGTTGAAGCTATATCACCTATATCCCAAGTGTTTGAAGCTCAATCATTTGTTTCGCATGGATTTGAAGCTATTTCATTTATATCGCAAGTATTTGATGGTAACTCATTTATTTCGCATGGGTTTGACGCTAAGCCTTCTACTTCGCAATGATTTGAAGCTAACTCATGTGATTCGCTTGGTTTTCAAGCTGATTCGTTTGTTGCGCATGCAGTTGAATCTAAATAACGTATATCACAAGTAATTGTAGCTAAACAATTTGTTTCGCATGGATTTGAATCTAAGCCGTGTACTTCGAATTGATTTGAAGGTAAATCATGTATTTCGCATGGATTTGAATCTAAACCTTCTACATCGCATTGATTTGACGCTAAATCATGTGTTTCTCTTGGATTTGAAGCTAAATCATGTATTTCGCATGGATTTGAAGCTAACTCGTTTGTGTCGCCAGCATTTCAAGCTATATCATTTATATCGCAAGTATTTGATGTTCAATCAGTTGTGTCGCATGGATTTGAAGCTAAGCCTTCTGCTTCGCATTGATGTGAAGCTAAATTATCTGTTTCGCATGGATTTGAAGCTAACTCGTTTGTTTCGCATGTAGTTGTAGCTAAATAATGTATATCACAAGTATTTGTAGCTAAACCATTTTTGTCGCATGGATTTGAAGCTAAGCCATCTACTTCGCATTGATTTGAAGCTAAATCATTTGTTTCGCATGGAATTGAAGCTAAATCATGTGTTTTGCATGGATTTGATGCTAATTCGTTTGTTTCGCCTGTATTTGAAGCTATATCACTTATATCGCAAGTATTTGAATCTGAATCTTTCGTTTCGCATGAATTTATAGCTAAGCCTTCTACTTCGTATTGATTTGAAGCTAAATCATGTGTTTCGCATGGATTTGAAGCTAAACCTGCTACATCGCATTGATTTGCAGCTGAATCACGTGTTTCGCATGCATTTGAAGCTAACTCTTTCGTTTCGTCTGTATTTGAAGCTATATCACTTATATCGCAAGTATTTGAATCTGAATCTTTCGTTTCGCATGAATTTAAAGCTAAGCCTTCTACTTCGTATTGATTTGAAGCTAAATCATGTGTTTCGCATGGATTTGAAGCTAACTCGTTTGTTTCGCATGCAGTTGTAGATAAATAATGTATATCACAAGTATTTGTAGCTAAACAATTTGTTTCGCATGGATTTGAAGCTAAACCTTCTACTTCGTATTGATTTGCAGCTAAATCATTTGTTTCGCATGGTATTGAAGCAACCTCGTTTGTTCCTCCTGCTTTTGAAGCTACATCACTTATATCGCATGGATTTCAAGCTGAACCTACTACATCGCATTGATTTGAAGCTAAATCTTGTGTATCGCATGGATTTGAAGCTAACTCGTTCGTTGCGCATGCAGTTAAATCTAAATAACCTATACCACAAGTATTTGAAGCTAAACCATTTGTTTCGCATGGATTTGAAGCTAAGTCTTCTACTTCCCAGTAATTGGAAGCTAAAACACGTGTTTCGCATGGATTTGAAGCTAAGCCTACTACTTCGCATTGAATTGAAGCTAAATCATTTGTTTCGCATGTAATTGAAACTACCTCGTTTTTTCCTTCTGCTTTTGAAGCTATATCACTTATATCGCATGGATTTGAAGCTGAACCTACTACATCATATTGATTTGAAGCTGAATCATTAGTATCGCATGGGTTTGAAGCGAAACCTTATAGATCGCATTGATTTGAAGCTACATCATGTGTTTCGCATGGATTTGAAGCTAACTCGTTTTTTTCGCATGTAGTTGTAGCTAAATAATGTATATCACAAGTATTTGTAGCTAAACCATTTTTTTCGCATGGATTTGAAGCTAAGCCATTTACTTCGCATTGATTTGAAGCTAAATCATTTGTTTCGCATGGAATTGAAGCTAAATCATGTGTTTTGCATGGATTTGATGCTAATTCGTTTGTTTCGCCTGCATTTGAAGCTATTTCATTTATACCGCAAGTATTTGAAGCTAAATCAATCGTTTGGCATGGATTTGAAGCTAAGCCTTCTACTTCGCTTTGATTCGAAGACGAATCATGTGTTTCGCATGGATTTGAAGCTAAACCGTCTACATCGCATTGATTTGAAGCTAAATCATTTGTTTCGCATGGATTTGAAGCTAACTCGTTTGTTTCGCATTCATTTGAAGGTATATCACTTATATCGCTTGAATCTGATGCTAAATCATTTGTGTCGCATGGATTTGAATCTAAACCTTCTACATCACATTGATTTGAAGCTAAACCTTCTACATCTTATTGATTTGAAGCTAAATCATGTGTTTCGCATGGAGTTGAACCTAACTCGTTTGTTTCGCATGGGATTTGATGCTAAGCCTCCTAGAACGCACTGATTTGAAGCTAAATCATGTCTTTCGCATGGATTTGAAGCTAACTCGTTTTTTCCGCATGCATTTGAATCTATATCATGTATATCACAAGTATTTGAAGCTAAATCATATGATTGTTATGGATTTAAAGCTAAGCCTTCTACTTCGCATTAATTGGAAGCCAAATCTCTTGTTTTGCATGGATTTGAATCTAAACCTTCTACATCGCATGGATTTGAAGCTTAATCATGTGTTTGGCATGGATTTGAAGCTAAACCTGCTACATCGCATTGATTTGCAGCTGAATCACGTGTTTCGCATGCATTTGAAGCTAACTCTTTCGTTTCGCCTGTATTTGAAGCTATATCACTTATATCGCAAGTATTTGAAGCTGAATCTTTCGTTTCGCATGAATTTAAAGCTAAGCCTTCTACTTCGTATTGATTTGAAGCTAAATCATGTGTTTCGCATGGATTTGAAGCTAACTCGTTTGTTTCGCATGCAGTTGAAGCTAAATCATGTCTTTCACAAGTATTTGAAGATGAACCATTTGAATCGCATGGATTTGAACCTGATCCTCCTACTTCGCACTGATTTACAGCTAAATAATATGTTTCGTATGGATTTGAAGCTAACTCGTTCGTTTTGCATGCAGTTGTAGCTAAATAACGTATATCACAAGTATTTATAGCTAAACCATTTGTTTCGCATGGATTTGAAGCTAAACCTTCTACATCGCATTGATTTGAAGCTAAACCTTCTACATTCTATTGATCTGAATCTAAACCTTCTAACTCTTATTGATTTGAAGCTAAACCTTCTACATCGCATTGATTTGAAGCTAAATCGAGTGTTTCGCATGGATTTGAAGCTAACTCGTTTTTTGGCATGCAGTTGTAGATAAATAATGTATATCACAAGTATTTGTAGCCAAACCATTTGTTTCGCATGGATTAGAAGCTAAACCTTCAACTTCGTATTGATTTGCAGCTAAATCATTTGTTTCGCATGGTATTGAAGCTACCTCGTTTGTTCCTCCTGCTTTTGAAGCTACATCACTTATATCGCATGGATTTGAAGCTGAACCTACTACATCGCATTGATTTGAAGCTAAATATTGTGTATCGCATGGATTTGAAGCTAACTCGTTCGTTGCGCATGCAGTTAAATCTAAATAACCTATATCACAAGTATTTGAAGCTAAACCATTTGTTTCGCATGGATTTGAAGCTAAACCGTCTACATCGCATTGATTTGAAGCTAAATCATTTGTTTCGCATGGATTTGAAGCTAACTCGTTTGTTTCGCATTCATTTGAAGCTATATCACTTATATCGCTTGAATCTGATGCTAAATCATTTGTGTCGCATGGATTTGAATCTAAACTTTCTACATCGCATTGATTTGAAGCTAAACCTTCTACATCTTATTGATTTGAAGCTAAATTATGCGTTTCGCATGGAGTTGAAGCTAACTCGTTTGTTTCGTCAATATTTGAAGCTATATCACTTATATCGCACGCATCTGAAGCAAAATCATTTGTTTCCCATGGATTTGAAGCTAAACCATCTACATCACAGTGATTTGAAGCTAAATCATTTGTTTCGCATGGATTTTAAGCTAACTCATTTTTCTCTCCTGCATTTGATGCTATATCACTTATATCGCAAGTATCTGAACCAAAATCATTGGTTTCGCGTGGATTTGTAGCTAAACCTTCTACATCGCATTGATTTGAATCTAAATTATGTGTTTCGCTTGGATTTTGAAGCTAACTCGTTTGATTCGTCTGCAGTTGAATCTATATCACTTATATCCCAAGTGTTTGAAGCTAAATCATTTGTTTCGCATGGATTTTAAGCTAAACCTTCTACATAACAGTGATTTGAAGATTAATCGTGTGTTTTGCATGGATTTTCATGCTAACTCGTTTGATTCGTCTGCATTTGAAGCTATATCGCTTATATCCCAAGTGTTTGAAGCTAAATAATTTGTTTCGCTTGGATTTGAAGCTAACCCTTCTACATGGAATCGATTTGAAGCTTAATCATGTGTTTTGCATGGATTTGAAGCTAATTCGTTTGTTTCCCCTGCATTTGAAGCTATATCAATTATATCCCAAGTATCTGATGCTAAATCATTTGTTGCGCCTGGATTTGAAGCTAAACCTTCTACATCGCATTGAATTGCAGCTTAATCATGTGTTTTGCATGGATTTGATGCTAACTCCTTTGTTTCGCCTGCATTTAATGCTATTTCATTTATACCACAAGTATTTGAAGATAAATCATTCGTTTGGCATGGATTTGAAGCTAAGCCTTCTACTTCGCATTGATTTGAAGCTAAATCATTTGTTTCGCATGGATTGGAAGCTAAATCATGTGTTTCGCATGGATTTGAAGCTAACTCGTTTGTTTCGCATGCACTTGTAGCTAAATAATGTATATCACAAGTTTTTGCAGCTAAACCATTTGTTTCGCATGGATTTGAAGCTAAGCCATCTACTTCGCATTGATTTGAAGCTAAATCATTTGTCTCGCATGGAATTCAAGCTACCTCGTTTGTTCCTCCAGCTTTTGAAGCTATATCATTTATATCGGAAGTATTTGAAGCTAAATCATATGTGTCGTATGTATTTGATGCTGAACCTTCTACATCGCACTGATTTGAAGCTAAATCTAGTGTATCGCATGGATTTGAAGCTAAACCTTCTACATGGCATTGATTTACAGCTAAATCATGGGTTTCGCATGGATTTGTAGCTAACTCGTTTGTTTCGCATGGGTTTTGATGCTAAGCCTCCTAGAACGCACTGATTTGAAGCTAACTCATGTCTTTCGCATGGATTTGAAGCTAACTCGTCTATGCCGCCTGCATTTGAAGCTATATCATGTATATCACAAGTATTTGAAGCTAAATCATTTGATTCGCATGGATTTGAAGCTAAACCTTCTACATCGCATTGGTTTGAAGCTAAATCATGTGTTTCGCATGGATTTGAAGCTAACTCGTTTGTTCCTCCTGCTTTTAGAGCTATATCACTTATATCGCATGGATTTGAAGCTGAACCTACTACATCGTATTGATTTGAAGCTAAATCATGTGTATCGCATGGATTTGAAGCTAAACCTTATACATCGCATTGATTTGAAGCTAAATCATGTTTTTCGCATGGATTTGAAGCTAACTCGTTTGTTTCGCATGCAGTTGTAGCTAAATAATGTATATCACAAGTATTTGTATCTAAACCATTTGTTTCGCATGGATTTGAAGCTAACTCGTTCGTTTCGCCTGCAGTTGTAGCTAAATAATGTATATCACAAGTATTTGTAGCTAAACCATTTGTTTCGCATGGATTTGAAGCGAAACCTTCTACTTCGTATTGATTTGCAGCTAAATCATTTGTTTCGCATGGAATTGAAGCTACCTCGTTTGTTCCTCCTGCATTTGAAGCTATATCACTTATATCGTATGAATTTGAAGCTGAACCTACTACATCGTATTGATTTGAAGCTAAATCATGTGTATCGCATAGATTTGAAGCTAAACCTTATACATCGCATTGATTTGAAGCTAAATCATGTTTTTCGCATGGATTTGAAGCTAACTCGTTTGTTTCGCATGCAGTTGTAGCTAAATAATGTATATCACAAGTATTTGTAGCTAAACCATTTGTTTCGCATGGATTTGAAGCGAAACCTTCTACTTCGTATTGATTTGCAGCTAAATCATTTGTTTCGCATGGAATTGAAGCTACCTCGTTTGTTCCTCCTGCATTTGAAGCTATATCACTTATATCGCATGGATTTGAAGCTGAACCTACTACATCGTATTGATTTGAAGCTAAATCATGTGTATCGCATGGATTTGAAACTAAACCTTATACATCGCATTGATTTGAAGCTAAATCATGTTTTTCACATGGATTTGAAGTTACCTCGTTTGTTTCGCATGCAGTTGTAGCTAAATAATGTATATCACAAGTATTTGTAGCTAAACCATTTGTTTCGCATGGATTTGAAGCTAAATCATATGTGTCGTATGTATTTGAAGCTGTACCTTCTACATCGCATTGATTTGAAGCTAAACCTTCTACATCGCATTGATTTGAAGCAAAACCTTCTACATTGCATTGATTTGCAGCTAAATCATGTGTATCGCATGGATTTGAAACTAAACCTTCTACATCGCATTGATTTGCAGCTGAATCATGTCTTCCTCATGGATTTGAAGTTAACTCGTTTTTTCCGCCTGCATTTGAAGCTATATCATGTATATCACAAGTATTTGTAGCGAAACAATTTGTATCGCATGGATTTGAAGCTAAACCTTCTACATCGCATCGATTTGAAGGTAAACCTTCTACATTCTATTGATCTGAAGCTAAACCTTCTACTTCTTATTGATTTGAAGCTAAACATTCTACATCGCATTGATTTGAAGCTAACTCGTTTGTTTCGCATGCAGTTGTAGCTATATAATGTATATCACAAGTATTTGTAGCTAAACCATTTGTTTCGCATGGATTTGAAGCTAAACCTTCTACTTCGTATTGATTTGCAGCTAAATCATTTGTTTCGCATGGAATTGAAGCTACCTCGTTTGTTCCTCCTGCTTTTGAAGCTATATCACTTATATCGCTTGGATTTGAAGCTGAACCTACTACATCGTATTGATTTGAAGCTAAATCATGTTTATCGCATGGATTTGAAGCTAAACCTTATACATCGCATTGATTTGAAGCTAAATCATGTTTTTCGCATGGATTTGAAGCTAACTCGTTTGTTTCGCATGCAGTTGAAGCTAAATCATGTCTTTCACAAGTATTTGAAGATGAACCATTTCAATCGCATGGATTTGAACCTGAGCCTTCTACTTCGCACTGATTTGCAGCTAAATAATATGTTTCGCATGGATTTGAAGCTAAACCTTCTACATCCCATGGATTTGAAGCTAAATCATGTGTTTGGCATGGATTTGAAGCTAAACCTTCTACATCGCATTGATTTGCAGCTAAATCATGTCTTCCGCATGGATTTGAATCTAACACGTTTTTTCCGCCTGCATTTGAAGCTATATCATATATATCACAAGTATTTGTAGCTAAACCATTTGTTTCGCATGGATTTGAAGCTAAACCTTCTACATCGCATTGATTTGAAGGTAAACCTTCTACATTCTATTGATCTGAAGCTAAACCTTCTACCTCTTATTGATTTGAAGCTAAACCTTCTACATCGCATTGATTTGTAGCTAAATCGAGTGTTTCGCATGGATTTGAAGCTAACTCGTTTGTTTCGCATGCAGTTGTAGCTAAATAATGTATATCACAAGTATTTGTAGCTAAACAATTCGTTTCGCATGGATTTGAAGCTAAACCTTCTACTTCGTATTGATTTGCAGCTTAATCAATTGTTTCGCATGGAATAGAAGCTACCTCGTTTGTTCCTCCTGCTTTTGAAGCTATATCACTTATATCGCATGGATTTGAAGCTGAACCTACTACATCGTATTGATTTGAAGCTAAATCATGTGTATCGCATGGATTTGAAACTAAACCTTATACATCGCATTGATTTGAAGCTAAATCATGTTTTTCACATGGATTTGAAGTTACCTCGCTTGTTTCGCATTGCAGTTGTAGCTAAATAATGTATATCACATGTATTTGTAGCTAAACCATTTGTTTCGCATGGATTTGAAGCTAAGCCATCTACTTCGCATTGATTTGAAGCTAAATCATTTGTTTCGCATGGAATTGAAGCTACCTCGTTTGTTCCTCCAGCTTTTGAAGCTATATCATTTATATCGGAAGTATTTGAAGCTAAATCTAGTGTATCGCATGGATTTGAAGCTAAACCTTCTACATCGCATTGATTTGCAGCTAAATCATGTGTTTCGCATGGATTTGAAGCTAACTCGTTCGTTTCGCCTGCAGTCGAATCTACATCACTTATATCGCAAGTATTTGAAGCTGAATCATGTGTATCGCATGGATTTGAAGCTAACTCGTTTGATTAGTCTGCAATTGAAGCTATATCACTTATACCCCAAGTGTTTGAAGCTAAATCATTTGTTTCACATGGATTTGAAGCCAAACCTTCTACATTGCATTGATTTGCAGCTAAATCATGTGTTTCGCATGGATTTGAAGCTAACTAGTTCGTTGCGCATGCAGTTAAATCTAAATAACGTATATCACAAGTATTTGAAGCTAAACCATTTGTTTCGCATGGTTTTGAAGGTAACTCGTTTGTTTCGCATGCAGTTGTAGCTAACTAATGTATGTCACAAGTATTTGTAGCTGAACCATCTGTTTCGCATGGATTAGAAGCTAAGCCATCTACTTCGCATTGATTTGAAGCTGAATCATTTGTTTCGCATGGAATTGAAGCTACCTCGTTTGTTCCACCAGCTTTTGATGCTATATCATTTATATCGGAAGTATTTGAAGCTAAATCATATGTGTCGTATGTATTTGAAGCTGAACCTTCTACATCGCATTGATTTGAAGCTAAATCATGTGTTTCGCATGGATTTGAAGCTAACTCGTTTGTTTCGCATGCAGTTGTAGCTAACTAATGTATGTCACAAGTATTTGTAGCTAAACCATCTGTTTCGCATGGATTTGAAGCTAAGCCATCTACTTCGCATTGATTTGAAGCTAAACCTTCTACTTCGTATTGATTTGCAGCTAAATCATTTGTTTCGCATGGAATTGAAGCTACCTCGTTTGTTCCTCCAGCTTTTGAAGCTATATCATTAATATCGGAAGTATTTGAAGCTAAATCATATGTGTCGTATGTATTTGAAGCTGAACCTTCTACATCGCATTGATTTGAAGCTAAATCATGTGTTTCGCATGGATTTGAAGCTAACTCGTTTGTTTCGCATGCAGTTGTAGCTAACTAATGTATGTCACAAGTATTTGTAGCTAAACCATCTGTTTCGCATGGATTTGAAGCTAAGCCATCTACTTCGCATTGATTTGAAGCTGAATCATTTGTTTCGCATGGAATTGAAGCTACCTCGTTTGTTCCTCCAACTTTTGAAGCTATATCATTTATATCGGAAGTATTTGAAACTAAATCATATGTGTCGTATGTATTTGAAGCTGAAACTTCTACATCGCATTGATTTGAAGCTAAATCATGTGTTTCGCATGGATTTGAAGCTAACTCGTTTGTTTCGCATGCAGTTGAAGCTAAGTCATGTCTTTCACAAGTATTTGAAGATGAACCATTTGAATCGCATGGATTTGAACCTGATCCTTCTACTTCGCACTGATATGCAGCTAAATAATGTGTTTCGCATGGATTTGAAGCTAAACCTTCTACATACCATGGATTTGAAGCTAAATCATGTGTTTGGCATGGTTTTGAAGCTAAACCTCCTACATCGCATTGATTTGCTGCTGAATCATGTGTTTCGCATGCATTTGAAGCTAACTCGTTCGTTTCGCCTGTATTTGAAGCTATATCACTTATATCGCCAGTATTTGAAGCTGAATCTTTCGTTTCGCATGAATTTAAAGCTAAGCCTTCTACTTCGTATTTATTTGAAGCTAAATCATGTGTTTCGCATGGATTTGAAGCTAACTCGTTTGTTTCGCATGGGTTTTGATGCTAAGCCTCCTAGAACGCACTGATTTGAAGCTAAATCATGTCTTTCGCATGGATTTTAAGCTAACTCGTTCGTTTCGCATGCAGTTGTAGCTAAATAACGTATATCAGAAGTATTTATAGCTAAACAATTTGTTTCGCATGGATTTGAAGCTAAACCTTCTACTTCGTATTGATTTGCAGCTAAATCATTTGTTTCGCATGGAATTGAAGCTACCTCGTTTGTTCCTCCAGCTTTTGAAGCTATATCATTTATATCGGAAGTATTTGAAGCTAAATCATATGTGTCGTATGTATTTGAAGCTGAACCTTCTACATCGCATTGATTTGAAGCTAAATCATGTGTTTCGCATGGATTTGAAGCTAACTCGTTCGTTGCGCATGCAGTTAAATCTAAATAACGTATATCACAAGTATTTGAAGCTAAGCCATTTGATTCGCATGGATTTGAAGCTAAGCCTTCTACTTCTCATTAATTGGAAGCTAAATCACGTGTTTAGCATGGATTTGAAGCTAAGCCTACTACTTCGCATTGATTTGAAGCTAAATCATTTGTTTTGCATGGAATTGAAGCTACCTCGTTTGTTCCTCCAGCTTTTGAAGCTATATCATTTATATCGGAAGTATTTGAAGCTAAATCATATGTGTCGTATGTATTTGAAGCTGAACCTTCTACATCGCGTTGATTTGAAGCTAAATCTAGTGTAACGCATGGATTTGAAGCTAAACCTTCTACATCCCATGGATTTGAAGCTAAATCATGTGTTTGGCACGGATTTGAAGCTAAACCTTCTACATGGCATTGATTTGCAGCTGAATCTTGTGTTTCACATGGATTTGAAGCTGAATCTTTCGTTTCGCATGAATTGGAAGCTAAGCCTTCTACTTCGAATTTATTTGAAACTAAATCATGTGTTTCGCATGGATTTGAAGCTAACTCGTTTGTTTCGTCTGCATTTGAAGCTATATCACTTATATCGCAAGTATCTGATGCTAAATCGTTTATTTCGCATGGTTTTGAAGCTAAACCTTCTGCATCGCATTGATTTGCAGCTAAATCATGTGTTTCGCATGGACTTGAAGCTAACTCGTTTGTTTCGCATGGACTTGAAGCTAACTCGTTTGTTTCGCATGAAGTTGAAGCTAAATCAAGTCTTCCACAAGTATTTGAAGATAATGCATTTGAATCGCATCGATTTGATCCTGAGACTTCTACTTCTCACTGATTTGCAGCTAACTAATGTGTTTCGCATGGATTTGAAGCTAAACCTTCTACATCCCATGGATTTGAAGCTAAATCATGTGTTTCGCTTGGATTTGAAGCTAACTCCTTTATATCGCATGCAGTTGAAGCTAAATCATGTATTTCACAAGTATTTGAATCTGAACCACTTGATTCGCTTGGATTTGAAGATAATCCTTCTACTTCGCACTGATTTGGAGCTAAATCATGTGTCTCGCTCGGATTTGAAGCTAAGCCTTCTACTTCACATTGATCTGAAGCTAAATCATGTGTTCCGCATGGATTTGAAGCTAAGCCTTCTACTTCGCATTGAATTGAAGCTAAATCGTGTGTTTCGCATGCATGTGAAGCTAACTCATTTGTTTAGCATGCATTTGAAGCTATATCACTTATATCGCAAGTATTTGAAGCTAAATCATTTGTTTCTCGCGGATTTGAAGCTAAACCTTCTACATCGCATTGATTTGAAGCTAAACCTTCTACATCGCATTGATTTGAAGCTAAACTTTCTACATCGCATTGATTTGAAGCTAAATCATGTGTTCCGCTTGGATTTGAAGCTAACTCCTTTATATCGCATGCAGTTGAAGCTAAATCATGTATTTCACAAGTATTTGAATCTGAACCACTTGATTAGCATGGATTTGAAGATAATCCTTCTACTTCGCACTGATTTGGAGCTAAATCATGTGTTTCGCTCGGATTTGAAGCTAAGCCTTCTACTTCACATTGATCTGAAGCTAAATCATGTGTTTCGCATGGATTTGAAGCTAACTCGTTTGTTTCGCATGCATTTGAAGCTATATCACTTATATCGCAAGTGTTTGAAGCTAAATCATTTGTTTCTCGCGGATTTGAAGCTAAACCTTCTACATCGCATTGATTTGAAGCTAAACCTTCTACATCGCATTGATTTGAAGCTAAACTTACTACATCGCATTGATTTGAAGCTAAATCATGTGTTCCGCTTGGATTTGAAGCTAACTCCTTTATATCGCGTGCAGTTGAAGCTAAATCATGTATTTCACAAGTATTTGAATCTGAACCACTTGATTAGCATGGATTTGAAGATAATCCTTCTACTTCGCACTGATTTGGAGCTAAATCATGTGTTTCGCATGGATTTGAAGCTAACTCGTTTGTTTCGCATGCAGTTGTAGCTAAATAATGTATATCACAAGTATTTGTAGCTAAACCATTTGTTTCGCATGGATTTGAAGCTAAGACTTCTACTTGGCATTGATTTGAAGCTAAATCATTTGTTTCGCATGGATTTTAAGCTAAGCCTTGTCCTTCGAATTGATTTGAAGCTAAATCATGTGTTTGGCATGGATTTGAAGCTAACTCGTTCGTTTTGCCTGCAGTTGAATCTACATCACTTATATCTCAAGTATTTGAAGCTAAATCATATGTGTCGTATGTATTTGAAGCTAAACCTTCTACATCGCATTGATTTGAAGCTAAATCGTGTGTTTCGCACGGATATGAAGCTAACTCGTTTGTTTCGCATGCAGTTGAGATAAATCATGTCTTTCACAAGTAATTGAAGATGAACCATTTGAATCGCATGTATTTGAACCTGAGCCTTCTACTTCGCACTGATTTGCAGCTAAGTAATGTGTTTCGCATGGATTTGAAGCTAAACCTTCTACATCCCATGGATTTGAAGCTAAATCATGTGTTTGGCACGGATTTGAAGCTAAACCTTCTACATGGCATTGATTTGCAGCTGAATCTTGTGTTTCACATGGATTTGAAGCTAACTCGTTCGTTTTGCCTGTATTTGAAGTTGTATCACTTATATCGCAAGTATTTGAAGCTGAATCTTTCGTTTCGCATGAATTGGAAGCTAAGCCTTCTACTTCGAATTTATTTGAAGCTAAATCATGTGTTTCGCATGGATTTGAAGCTAACTCGATTGTTTCGTCTGCATTTGAAGCTATATCACTTATATCGCAAGTATCTGATGCTAAATCGTTTATTTCGCATGGTTTTGAAGCTAAACCTTCTGCATCGCATTGATTTGCAGCTAAATCATGTGTTTCGCATGGACTTGAAGCTAACTCGTTTGTTTCGCATGGACTTGAAGCTTACTCGTTTGTTTCGCATGAAGTTGAAGCTAAATCAAGTCTTCCACAAGTATTTGAAGATAATCCATTTGAATCGCATCGATTTGATCCTGTGACTTCTACTTCTCACTGATTTGCAGCTAACTAATGTGTTTCGCATGGATTTGAAGCTAAACCTTCTACATCCCATGGATTTGAAGCTAAATCATGTGTTTCGCTTGGATTTGAAGCTAACTCCTTTATATCGCATGCAGTTGAAGCTAAATCATGTATTTCACAAGTATTTGAATCTGAACCACTTGATTCGCATGGATTTGAAGATAATCCTTCTACTTCGCACTGATTTGGAGCTAAATCATGTGTCTCGCTCGGATTTGAAGCTAAGCCTTCTACTTCACATTGATCTGAAGCTAAATCATGTGTTCCGCATGGATTTGAAGCTAAGCCTTCTACTTCGCATTGAATTGAAGCTAAATCGTGTGTTTCGCATGCATGTGAAGCTAACTCATTTGTTTAGCATGCATTTGAAGCTATATCACTTATATCGCAAGTATTTGAAGCTAAATCATTTGTTTCTCGCGGATTTGAAGCTAAACCTTCTACATCGCATTGATTTGAAGCTAAACCTTCTACATCGCATTGATTTGAAGCTAAACTTTCTACATCGCATTGATTTGAAGCTAAATCATGTGTTCCGCTTGGATTTGAAGCTAACTCCTTTATATCGCATGCAGTTGAAGCTAAATCATGTATTTCACAAGTATTTGAATCTGAACCACTTGATTAGCATGGATTTGAAGATAATCCTTCTACTTCGCACTGATTTGGAGCTAAATCATGTGTTTCGCTCGGATTTGAAGCTAAGCCTTCTACTTCACATTGATCTGAAGCTAAATCATGTGTTCCGCATGGATTTGAAGCTAAGCCTTCTACTTCGCATTGAATTGAAGCTAAATCGTGTGTTTCGCATGCATGTGAAGCTAACTCATTTGTTTAGCATGCATTTGAAGCTATATCACTTATATCGCAAGTATTTGAAGCTAAATCATTTGTTTCTCGCGGATTTGAAGCTAAACCTTCTACATCGCATTGATTTGAAGCTAAACCTTCTACATCGCATTGATTTGAAGCTAAACTTTCTACATCGCATTGATTTGAAGCTAAATCATGTGTTCCGCTTGGATTTGAAGCTAACTCCTTTATATCGCATGCAGTTGAAGCTAAATCATGTATTTCACAAGTATTTGAATCTGAACCACTTGATTAGCATGGATTTGAAGATAATCCTTCTACTTCGCACTGATTTGTAGCTAAACCATTTGTTTCGAATGGATTTGAAGCTAAGCCATCTACTTCGCATTGATTTGAAGCTAAATCATTTGTTTCGCATGGAATTGAAGCTACCTCGTTTGTTCCTCCAGCTTTTGAAGCTATATCATTTATATCGGAAGTATTTGAAGCTAAATCATATGTGTTGCATGTATTTGAAGCTGAACCTTCTACATCGCATTGATTTGAAGCTAAATCTAGTGTTTCGCATGGATTTGAAGCTAACTCGTTTGTTTCGCATGCAGTTGAAGCGAAATCATGACTTTCACAAGTATTTGAAGATGAACCATTTGACTCGCATCGATTTGAACCTGTGCCTTCTACTTCGCACTGATTTGCAGCTAAATAATGTGTTTCGCTTGGATTTGAATCTAAACCTTCTACATCGCATGGATTTGAAGCTAAATCATGTGTTTCGCATGGATTTGAAGCTAACTCGTTTGTTTCGCTTGCAGTTGAATCTAAATCATGTCTTTCACAAGTATTTGAAGATGAACCATTTGAATCGCATGGATTTGAACCTGATCCTTCTACTTCGCACTGATTTGCAGCTGAAGAATGTGTTTCGCATGGATTTGAAGCTAAACCTTCTACATCCCATGGATTAGAATCTAAATCATGTGTTTGGCATGGATTTGAAGCTAAACCTGCTACATCGCATTGATTTGCAGCTGAATCACGTGTTTCGCATGCATTTGAAGCTAACTCTTCCGTTTCGCCTGTATTTGAAGCTATGTCACTTATATCGCAAGTATTAGAAGTTGAATCTTTCGTTTCGCATGAATTTAAAGCTAAGCCTTCTACTTCGTATTGATTTGAAGCTAAATCATGTTTTTCGCATGGATTTGAAGCTAACTCGTTTGTTTCGCATGCAGTTGAAGCTAAATCATGTCTTTCACATGTATTTGAAGATGAACCATTTGAATCGCATGGATTTGAACCTGAGCCTTCTATTTCGCACTGATTTGCAGCTAAATAATATGTTTCGCATAGATTTGAAGCTAACTCGTTCGTTTTGCATGCAGTTGTAGCTAAATAATGTATATCACAAGTATTTATAGCTAAACCATTTGTTTCGCATGGATTTGAAGCTCAACCTTCTACATCGCATGGATTTGAAGCTAAACCTTCTACTACGTATTGATTTGAAGCTAAATCGTGTGTTTCGCATGGAATTGAAGCTACCTCGTTTGTTCCTTCTGCTTTGGAAGCTATATCACTTATATCGCAATTATTTGAAGCTAAATCTTATGTGTCGCATGGATTTGAAGCTGAACCTTCTACATCGCATTGATTTGAATCTAACACTTGTGTATCGCATGGATTTGAAGCTAATCCTTCTACATCGCATTGATTTGAAGCTAAATCAAGTGTTTCGCATGGATTTGAAGCTAAACCTTCTACATCCCATGGATTTGAAGCTAAATCATGTGTATGGCATGGATTTGAAGCTAAGCCTACTACTTCGCATTGATTTGAAGCTAAATCGTTTGTTTCGCATGGAATTGAAGCTATCTCGTTTGTTCCTTCTGCTTTTGAAGCTATATCACTTATATCGCAAGTATTTGAAGATAAATCATATGTGTCGCATGGATTTGAAGCTAAACCTTCTACATCGCATTGATTTGCAGCTGAATCATGTGTTTTGCATGGATTTGAAGCTAACCCGTTCGTTGCGCCTGTACTTGAAGCTAGATCACTTATACCGCAAGTATTTGATGCTAAATCAGGTGTTTCGCTTGGGTTTTAAGCTAAACCTTCTACATCGCATTGATTTGAAGCTAAATCATTTCTTTCGCATGGAATTGAAGCTACCTCGTTTGTTCCTCCAGCTTTTGAAGCTATATCACTTATATCGCAAGTATTTGAAGCTAAATCATATGTGTCGCATGGATTTGAAGCTGAACAATCTATAACGCATTGATTTGAAGCTAAATCTTGTGTATCGCATGGATTTGAAGCAAACTCGTTCGTTGCTCATGCAGTTAAATCTAAATAACGTATATAACAAGTAATTGAAGCTAAACCATATGTTTCGCATGGATTTGAAGCTGAGCCTTCTACTTGGCATTAATTGGAAGTTAAATCACGTGTTTTGCATGGATATGAAGCTAAACCTTCTACATCGCATTGATTTGAAGCTAAATCATGTGTTTCGCATGGATTTGAAGCTAACTCGTTTGATTCGCATGCAGTTGAATCTAAATCATGTCTTTCACAAGTATTTGAAGATGAACCATTTGAATCGCATTGATTTGAACCCGAGCCTTCTACTTCGCACTGATTTGCAGCTAAATAATGTGTTTCGCATGGATTTGAAGCTAAACCTTCTACATCCCATGGATTTGAAGCTAAATCATGTGTCTGGCATGGATTTGAAGCTAAGCCTACTACTTCGCATTGATTTGAAGCTAAATAATTTGTTTCGCATGGAATTGAAGCTATCTCGTTTGTTCCATCTGCTTTTGAAGCTATATCACTTATATCGCAAGTATTTGAAGCTTAATCATGTGTTTTACATGGATTTGATGTTAACTCAATTGTTTCGCCTGCATCCGAAGGAATTTCATTTATAAGGCAAGTATTTGAAGCTAAATCATTCGTTTCGCATGGATTTGAAGCTTAACCTTCAACATAGCAGTGATTTGCAGCTGAATCATGTGTTTCGCATGGATTTGAAGCTAACTCGTTCGTTTTGCCTGTATTTGAAGCTATATTACTTATATCGCAAGTATTTGAAGCTAAATCATGTGTTTCGCTTGGATTTGAAGCTAAATCTTCTACATCGCATTGCTTTGAAGCTAAATCATGTGTTTCGCATGGATTTGAAGCTAACTCGTTTGTTTCGCATGCAGTTGTAGCTAAATAATGTATATCACAAGTATTTGTAGCTAAACCATTTGTTTCGCATGGATTTGAAGCTAAGCCTTCTACTTGGCATTGATTTGAAGCTAAATCATTTGTTTCGCATGGATTTTAAGCTAAGCCTTGTCCTTCGAATTGATTTGAAGCTAAATCATGTGTTTGGCATGGATTTGAAGCTAACTCGTTCGTTTTGCCTGCAGTTGAATCTACATCACTTATATCGCAAGTATTTGAAGCTAAATCATGTGTATCGCGTGGATTTTGAAGCTAACTCATTTGATTAGTCTGCATTTGAAGCTATATCACTTATACCCCAAGTGTTTGAAGCTAAATCATTTGTTTCGCGTGGATTTGAAACTAAACCTTCTACATCGCATTGATTTGAAGCTAAATCATGTGTCTCGCATGGAATTGAAGCTACTTCGTTTGTTCGTCCAGCTTTTGAAGCAATATCACTTATATCGCAAGTATTTGAAGCTAAATCATATGTGTCGTATGTATTTGAAGCTAAACCTTCTACATCGCATTGTTTTGAAGCTAAATCGTGTGTTTCGCACGGATATGAAGCTAACTCGTTTGTTTCGCATGCAGTTGAGCTAAATCATGTCTTTCACAAGTAATTGAAGATGAACCATATGAATCGCATGTATTTGAACCTGAGCCTTCTACTTCGCACTGATTTGCAGCTAAGTAATGTGTTTCGCATGGATTTGAAGCTAAACCTTCTACATCCCATGGATTTGAAGCTAAATCATGTGTTTGGCACGGATTTGAAGCTAAACCTTCTACATGGCATTGATTTGCAGCTGAATCTTGTGTTTCACATGGATTTGAAGCTAACTCGTTCGTTTTGCCTGTATTTGAAGCTATATTACTTATATCGCAAGTATTTGAAGCTAAATCATGTGTTTCGCTTGGATTTGAAGCTAAATCTTCTACATCGCATTGCTTTGAAGCTAAATCATGTGTTTCGCATGGATTTGAAGCTAACTCGTTTGTTTCGCATGCAGTTGTAGCTAAATAATGTATATCACAAGTATTTGTAGCTATACCATTTGTTTCGCATGGATTTGAAGCTAACTCGTTTTTTTCCGCCTGCATTTGAAGCTATATCATGTATATCACAAGTATTTGAAGCTAAATCATTTGATTCGCATGGATTTGAAGCTAAACCTTCTACATCGCATTGATTTGAAGCTAAATCATGTGTTTCGTATGGATTTGAAGCTAACTCGTTTGTTTCGCATGCAGTTGAAGCTAAATCAAGTCTTTCACAAGTATTTGAAGATGAACCATTTGAATCGCATGGATTTGAACCTGAGCCTTCTACATCGCACTGATTTGCAGCTAAATAATATGTTTCGCATGGATTTGAAGCTATACCTTCTACATCCCATGGATTTGAAGCTAAGTCATGTGTTTGGCATGGATTTGAAGCTAAACCTTCTACTTCGCATTGATTAGCAGCTGAATCATGTGTTTCGCATGGATTTGAAGCTAACTCGTCCGTTTCGCCTGTATTTGAAGTTGTATCACTTATATCGCAAGTATTTGAAGCTGAATCTTTCGTTTCGCATGAATTGGAAGCTAAGCCTTCTACTTCGAATTTATTTGAAGCTAAATCATGTGTTTCGCATGGATTTGAAGCTAACTCGTTTGTTTCGTCTGCATTTGAAGCTATATCACTTATATCGCAAGTATCTGATGCTAACTCGTTTATTTCGCATGGTTTTGAAGCTAAACCTTCTGCATCGCATTGATTTGCAGCTAAATCATGTGTTTCGCATGGACTTGAAGCTAACTCGTTTGTTTCGCATGGACTTGAAGCTAACTCGTTTGTTTCGCATGAAGTTGAAGCTAAATCAAGTCTTCCACATGTATTTGAAGATAATCCATTTGAATCGCATCGATTTGATCCTGAGACTTCTACTTCTCACTGATTTGCAGCTAACTAATGTGTTTCGCATGGATTTGAAGCTAAACCTTCTACATCCCATGGATTTGAAGCTAAATCATGTGTTTCGCTTGGATTTGAAGCTAACTCGTTTGTTTCGTCTGCATTTGAAGCTATATCACTTATATCGCAAGTATCTGATGCTAAATCGTTTATTTCGCATGGTTTTGAAGCTAAACCTTCTGCATCGCATTGATTTGCAGCTAAATCATGTGTTTCGCATGGACTTGAAGCTAACTCGTTTGTTTCGCATGGACTTGAAGCTAACTCGTTTGTTTCGCATGAAGTTGAAGCTAAATCAAGTCTTCCACAAGTATTTGAAGATAATCCATTTGAATCGCATCGATTTGATCCTGAGACTTCTACTTCTCACTGATTTGCAGCTAACTAATGTGTTTCGCATGGATTTGAAGCTAAACCTGCTACATCGCATTGATTTGCAGCTGAATCACGTGTTTCGCATGCATTTGAAGCTAACTCTTTCGTTTCGCCTGTATTTGAAGCTATATCACTTATATCGCAAGTATTTGAAGCTGAATCTTTCGTTTCGCATGAATTTAAAGCTAAGCCTTCTACTTCGTATTGATTTGAAGCTAAATCATGTTTTTCGCATGGATTTGAAGCTAACTCGTTTGTTTCGCATGCAGTTGAAGCTAAATCATGTCTTTCACAAGTATTTGAAGATGAACCATTTGAATCGCATGGATTTGAACCTGATCCTTCTACTTCGCACTGATTTGCAGCTGAAGAATGTGTTTCGCATGGATTTGAAGCTAAACCTTCTACATCCCATGGATTAGAAGCTAAATCATGTGTTTGGCATGGATTTGAAGCTAAACCTTCTACATCGCATTGATTTGCAGCTGAATCACGTGTATCGCATGCATTTGAAGCTAACTCTTTCGTTTCGCCTGTATTTGAAGCTATATCACTTATATCGCAAGTATTTGAATCTGAATCTTTCGTTTCGCATGAATTTAAAGCTAAGCCTTCTACTTCGTATTGATTTGAAGCTAAATCATGTGTTTCGCATGGATTTGAAGCTAACTCGTTTGTTTCGCATGCAGTTGTAGATAAATAATGTATATCACAAGTATTTGTAGCTAAACAATTTGTTTCGCATGGATTTGAAGCTAAACCTTCTACTTCGTATTGATTTGCAGCTAAATCATTTGTTTCGCATGGTATTGAAGCTACCTCGTTTGTTCCTCCTGCTTTTGAAGCTACATCACTTATATCGCATGGATTTCAAGCTGAACCTACTACATCGCATTGATTTGAAGCTAAATCTTGTGTATCGCATGGATTTGAAGCTAACTCGTTCGTTGCGCATGCAGTTAAATCTAAATAACCTATACCACAAGTATTTGAAGCTAAACCATTTGTTTCGCATGGATTTGAAGCTAAGTCTTCTACTTCCCAGTAATTGGAAGCTAAAACACGTGTTTCGCATGGATTTGAAGCTAAGCCTACTACTTCGCATTGAATTGAAGCTAAATCATTTGTTTCGCATGGAATTGAAACTACCTCGTTTTTTCCTTCTGCTTTTGAAGCTATATCACTTATATCGCATGGATTCGAAGCTGAACCTACTACATCATATTGATTTGAAGCTGAATCATTAGTATCGCATGGGTTTGAAGCGAAACCTTATAGATCGCATTGATTTGAAGCTATATCATGTGTTTCGCATGGATTTGAAGCTAACTCGGTTGTTTCGCATGTAGTTGTAGCTAAATAATGTATATCACAAGTATTTGTAGCTAAACCATTTTTTTCGCATGGATTTGAAGCTAAATCATATGTGTCGTATGTATTTGAAGCTGTACCTTCTACATCGCATTGATTAGAAGCTAAACCTTCTACATCGCATTGATTTGAAGCAAAACCTTCTACATTGCATTGATTTGCAGCTAAATCATGTGTATCGCATGGATTTGAAGCTAAACCTTCTACATCGCATTGATTTGCAGCTGAATCATGTCTTCCGCATGGATTTGAAGTTAACTCGTTTTTTCCGCCTGCATTTGAAGCTATATCATGTATATCACAAGTATTTGTAGCTAAACAATTTGTATCGCATGGATTTGAAGCTAAACCTTCTACATCGCATCGATTTGAAGGTAAACCTTCTACATTCTATTGATCTGAAGCTAAACCTTCTACTTCTTATTGATTTGAAGCTAAACATTCTACATCGCATTGATTTGAAGCTAACTCGTTTGTTTCGCATGCAGTTGTAGCTATATAATGTATATCACAAGTATTTGTAGCTAAACCATTTGTTTCGCATGGATTTGAAGCTAAACCTTCTGCTTCGTATTGATTTGCAGCTAAATCATTTGTTTCGCATGGAATTGAAGCTACCTCGTTTGTTCCTCCTGCTTTTGAAGCTATATCACTTATATCGCTTGGATTTGAAGCTGAACCTACTACATCGTATTGATTTGAAGCTAAATCATGTTTATCGCATGGATTTGAAGCTAAACCTTATACATCGCATTGATTTGAAGCTAAATCATGTTTTTCGCATGGATTTGAAGCTAACTCGTTTGTTTCGCATGCAGTTGAAGCTAAATCATGTCTTTCACAAGTATTTGAAGATGAACCATTTCAATCGCATGGATTTGAACCTGAGCCTTCTACTTCGCACTGATTTGCAGCTAAATAATATGTTTCGCATGGATTTGAAGCTAAACCTTCTACATCCCATGGATTTGAAGCTAAATCATGTGTTTGGCATGGATTTGAAGCTAAACCTTCTACATCGCATTGATTTGCAGCTAAATCATGTCTTCCGCATGGATTTGAATCTAACACGTTTTTTCCGCCTGCATTTGAAGCTATATCATATATATCACAAGTATTTGTAGCTAAAGCATTTGTTTCGCATGGATTTGAAGCTAAGCCATCTACTTCGCATTGATTTGAAGCTAAATCTTGTGTATCGCATTGATTTGAAGCTAAGCCTTCTACATCGTATTGATTTGAAGCTAAATCATGTGTTTCGCTTGGATTTGAAGCTAAGTCAAGTGTTTTGCATGGATGTGAAGCTAACTCGTTTGTTCCGCTTGCATATGAATATATATCATGTATATCACAAGTATTTGAAACTAAAGCATTTGATTCGCATGAATTCGAAGCCAAGCCTTCTGCTTCGCATTGATTTGAAGCTAAAATATGTGTTTTGCATGGATTTGAGGCTAATTAGTTTGTTTCGTATGCATTTGAAGCTATATCACTTACATCGCAAGTGCTTGAAGCTAAACCATTCGTTTCTCATATATTTGATGCTAAGCCTTCTACTTCGCATTGATTTAAGGCTAAATCATTGTTTCGCTTGGATTTGAAGCTAACTCGTTTGTTTCGCATGCAGGGGCAGCTAAATCATGTTTATCACAAGTATCTGAAGCAAAACCATTTGTTTCGCAAGAATATGAAGCTAATCCATGTGTTTCGCATGTATTTGAAGCTAAATCATGTGTTTCGCATGGTTTTGAAGCTAACTCATTTGTCTCTCCTGCATTTGAAGCTATATCACTTATATCGCAAGTATTTGAAGCTAACTCGTTTGTTTTGTCTGCATTTGAAGCTGTTTCATTTATATCGCAAGTATTTGAAGCTAAATCACACGTGTCGTATGGATTTGAAGCTGAACCTTCTACATCGCATTGATTTGAAGCTAAATCTTGTGTATCGCAAGGATTTGAAGCTATACCTTCTACATCGCATTGATTTGAAGCTAAATCATGTGTTTCGCATGGAATTGAAGGTACCTCGTTTATTCCTTCTGCTTTTGAAGCTATATCACTTATATCGCAAGTATTTGAAGCTAAACCATTTGTTTCGCATGGATTTGAAGCTAAGTCTTCTACTTCCCAGTAATTGGAAGATAAAACACCTGTTTCGCATGGATTTGAAGCTAAGCCTACTACTTCGCATTGATTTGAAGCTAAATCATTTGTTTCGCATGGAATTGAAGATACCTCGTTTGTTCCTTCTGCTTTTGAAGCTATATCACTTATATCGCATGGATTTTAAGCTGAACCTCCTACATCGCATTGATTTGAAGCTAAATAACGTGTTTCGCAAGTATTTGAAGCTAAATCATATGTGTCGCATGCATTTGAAGCTGAACCTTCTACATCGCATTGATTTGAAGCTAAATAATGTGTTTCGCAAGTATTTGAAGCTATATCATATGTGTCGCATGGATTTGAAGCTGAACGTTCTACATCGCATTGATTTGAAGCTAAATCTTGTGTATCGCATGGATTTGAAGATAAAACTTTCTACATCGCATTGATTTGAAGCTAAATCATGTGTTTCGCATGGATTTGAAGCTGACTCGTATGTTTCGCATGCAGTTGTAGCTAAATAATGTATATCACCAGTATTTGTAGCTAAACCATTTGTTTCGCATAGATTTGAAGCTAAACCTTCTACATCGCATGGATTTGCAGCTAAATCATGTGTTTCGCATGGATTTGAAGCTAAACCTTCTACTTCGTATTGATTTGAAGCTAAATCGTTTTTTTCGCATGGATTTGAAGCTAACTCGTTCGTTGCGCATGCAGTTAAATCTAAATAACGTATATCACAAGTATTTGAAGCTAAGCCATTTGATTCGCATGGATTTGAAGCTAAGCCTTCTACTTCTCATTAAATGGAAGCTAAATCACGTGTTTAGCATGGATTTGAAGCTAAGCCTACTACTTCGCATTGATTTGAAGCAAAATCATTTGTTTTGCATGGAATTGAAGCTACCTCGTTTGTTCCTCCAGCTTTTGAAGCTATATCATTTATATCGGAAGTATTTGAAGCTAAATCATATGTGTCGTATGTATTTGAAGCTGAACCTTCTACATCGCATTGATTTGAAGCTAAATCTAGTGTAACGCATGGATTTGAAGCTAAACCTTCTACATCGCATTGATTTGAAGCTAAATCATGTGTTTCGCATGGATATGAAGCTAACTCGTTTGTTTCGCATGCAGTTGAGCTAAATCATGTCTTTCACAAGTAATTGAAGATGAACCATTTGAATCGCATGTATTTGAACCTGAGCCTTCTACTTCGCACTGATTTGCAGCTAAGTAATGTGTTTCGCATGGATTTGAAGCTAAACCTTATACATCCCATGGATTTGAAGCAAAATCATGTGTTTGGCACGGATTTGAAGCTAAACCTTCTACATCGCATTGATTTGCAGCTGAATCTTGTGTTTCACATGGATTTGAAGCTAACTCGTTCGTTTTGCCTGTATTTGAAGCTATATTACTTATATCGCAAGTATTTGAAGCTAAATCATGTGTTTCGCTTGGATTTGAAGCTAAATCTTCTACATCGCATTACTTTGAAGCTAAATCATGTGTTTCGCATGGATTTGGAGCTAACTCGTTTGTTTCGCATGCAGTTGTAGCTAAATAATGTATATCACAAGTATTTGTAGCTAAACCATTTGTTTCGCATGGATTTGAAGCTAAGCCTTCTACTTGGCATTGATTTGAAGCTAAATCATTTGTTTCGCATGGATTTTAAGCTAAGCCTTGTCCTTCGAATTGATTTGAAGCTAAATCATGTGTTTGGCATGGATTTGAAGCTAACTCGTTCGTTTTGCCTGCAGTTGAATCTACATCACTTATATCGCAAGTATTTGAAGCTAAATCATGTGTATCGCGTGGATTTTGAAGCTAACTCATTTGATTAGTCTGCATTTGAAGCTATATCACTTATACCCCAAGTGTTTGAAGCTAAATCATTTGTTTCGCGTGGATTTGAAACTAAACCTTCGACATCGCATTGATTTGAAGCTAAATCATGTGTCTCGCATGGAATTGAAGCTACTTCGTTTGTTCGTCCAGCTTTTGAAGCAATATCACTTATATCGCAAGTATTTGAAGCTAAATCATATGTGTCGTATGTATTTGAAGCTAAACCTTCTACATCGCATTGATTTGAAGCTAAATCGTGTGTTTCGCACGGATATGAAGCTAACTCGTTTGTTTCGCATGCAGTTGAGCTAAATCATGTCTTTCACAAGTAATTGAAGATGAACCATTTGAATCGCATGTATTTGAACCTGAGCCTTCTACTTCGCACTGATTTGCAGCTAAGTAATGTGTTTCGCATGGATTTGAAGCTAAACCTTCTACATCCCATGGATTTGAAGCTAAATCATGTGTTTGGCACGGATTTGAAGCTAAACCTTCTACATGGCATTGATTTGCAGCTGAATCTTGTGTTTCACATGGATTTGAAGCTAACTCGTTCGTTTTGCCTGTATTTGAAGCTATATTACTTATATCGCAAGTATTTGAAGCTAAATCATGTGTTTCGCTTGGATTTGAAGCTAAATCTTCTACATCGCATTGCTTTGAAGCTAAATCTTGTGTTTCGCATGGATTTGAAGCTAACTCGTTTGTTTCGCATGCAGTTGTAGCTAAATAATGTATATCACAAGTATTTGTAGCTAAAGCATTTGTTTCGCATGGATTTGAAGCTAACTCGTTTTTTTCCGCCTGCATTTGAAGCTATATCATGTATATCACAAGTATTTGAAGCTAAATCATTTGAATCGCATGGATTTGAAGCTAAACCTTCTACATCGCATTGATTTGAAGCTAAATCATGTGTTTCGCATGGATTTGAAGCTAACTCGTTTGTTTCGCATGCAGTTGAAGCTAAATCAAGTCTTTCACAAGTATTTGAAGATGAACCATTTGAATCGCATGGATTTGAACCTGAGCCTTCTACATCGCACTGATTTGCAGCTAAATAATATGTTTCGCATGGGTTTGAAGCTATACCTTCTACATCCCATGGATTTGAAGCTAAGTCATGTGTTTGGCATGGATTTGAAGCTAAACCTTCTACATCGCATTGATTAGCAGCTGAATCATGTGTTTCGCATGGATTTGAAGCTAACTCGTCCGTTTCGCCTGTATTTGAAGTTGTATCACTTATATCGCAAGTATTTGAAGCTGAATCTTTCGTTTCGCATGAATTGGAAGCTAAGCCTTCTACTTCGAATTTATTTGAAGCTAAATCATGTGTTTCGCATGGATTTGAAGCTAACTCGTTTGTTTCGTCTGCATTTGAAGCTATATCACTTATATCGCAAGTATCTGATGCTAAATCGTTTATTTCGCATGGTTTTGAAGCTAAACCTTCTGCATCGCATTGATTTGCAGCTAAATCATGTGTTTCGCATGGACTTGAAGCTAACTCGTTTGTTTCGCATGGACTTGAAGCTAAATCGTTTGTTTCGCATGAAGTTGAAGCTAAATCAAGTCTTCCACAAGTATTTGAAGATAATCCATTTGAATCGCATCGATTTGATCCTGAGACTTCTACTTCTCACTGATTTGCAGCTAACTAATGTGTTTCGCATGGATTTGAAGCTATCTCGTTTGTTCCTTCTGCTTTTGAAGCTAAATCACTTATATCGCAAGTATTTGAAGATAAATCATATGTGTCGCATGGATTTGAAGCTAAACCTTCTACATCGCATTGATTTGCAGCTGAATCATGTGTTTCGCATGGATTTGAAGCTAACCCGTTCGTTGCGCCTGTATTTGAAGCTAGATCACTTATACCGCAAGTATTTGATGCTAAATCAGGTGTTTCGCTTGGTTTTAAGCTAAACCTTCTACATCGCATTGATTTGAAGCTAAATCATTTCTTTCGCATGGAATTGAAGCTACCTCGTTTGTTCCTCCAGCTTTTGAAGCTATATCACTTATATCGCAAGTATTTGAAGCTAAATCATATGTGTCGCATGGATTTGAAGCTGAACAATCTATAACGCATTGATTTGAAGCTAAATCTTGTGTATCGCATGGATTTGAAGCAAACTCGTTCGTTGCTCATGCAGTTAAATCTAAATAACGTATATAACAAGTAATTGAAGCTAAACCATATGTTTCGCATGGATTTGAAGCTGAGCCTTCTACTTGGCATTAATTGGAAGTTAAATCACGTGTTTTGCATGGATATGAAGCTAAACCTTCTACATCGCATTGATTTGAAGCTAAATCATGTGTTTCACATGGATTTGAAGCTAACTCGTTTGATTCGCATGCAGTTGAATCTAAATCATGTCTTTCACAAGTATTTGAAGATGAACCATTTGAATCGCATTGATTTGTACCCGAGCCTTCTACTTCGCACTGATTTGCAGCTAAATAATGTGTTTCGCATGGATTTGAAGCTAAACCTTCTACATCCCATGGATTTGAAACTAAATCATGTGTCTGGCATGGATTTGAAGCTAAGCCTACTACTTCGCATTGATTTGAAGCTAAATAATTTGTTTCGCATGGAATTGAAGCTATCTCGTTTGTTCCATCTGCTTTTGAAGCTATATCACTTATATCGCAAGTATTTGAAGCTTAATCATGTGTTTTACATGGATTTGATGTTAACTCAATTGTTTCGCCTGCATCCGAAGGAATTTCATTTATAAGGCAAGTATTTGAAGCTAAATCATTCGTTTCGCATGGATTTGAAGCTTAACCTTCAACATAGCATTGATTTGCAGCTGAATCATGTGTTTCGCATGGATTTGTAGCTAACTCGTCCGTTTCGCCTGCAGCTGAATCTACATCACTTATATCGCAAGTATTTGAAGCTAAATCATGTGTATCGCGTGGATTTTGAAGCTAAACCTTCTTAATCGCATTGATTTGAAGCTAAATCATGTGTTTCGCATGGATATGAAGCTAACTCGTTTGTTTCGCATGCAGTTGAGCTAAATCATGTCTTTCACAAGTAATTGAAGATGAACCATTTGAATCGCATGTATTTGAACCTGAGCCTTCTACTTCGCACTGATTTGCAGCTAAGTAATGTGTTTCGCATGGATTTGAAGCTAAACCTTCTACATCCCATGGATTTGAAGCAAAATCATGTGTTTGGCACGGATTTGAAGCTAAACCTTCTACATCGCATTGATTTGCAGCTGAATCTTGTGTTTCACATGGATTTGAAGCTAACTCGTTCGTTTTGCCTGTATTTGAAGCTATATTACTTATATCGCAAGTATTTGAAGCTAAATCATGTGTTTCGCTTGGATTTGAAGCTAAATCTTCTACATCGCATTGCTTTGAAGCTAAATCATGTGTTTCGCATGGATTTGAAGCTAACTCGTTTGTTTCGCATGCAGTTGTAGCTAAATAATGTATATCACAAGTATTTGTAGCTAAACCATTTGTTTCGCATGGATTTGAAGCTAAGCCTTCTACTTGGCATTGATTTGAAGCTAAATCATTTGTTTCGCATGGATTTTAAGCTAAGCCTTGTCCTTCGAATTGATTTGAAGCTAAATCATGTGTTTGGCATGGATTTGAAGCTAACTCGTTCGTTTTGCCTGCAGTTGAATCTACATCACTTATATCGCAAGTATTTGAAGCTAAATCATGTGTATCGCGTGGATTTTGAAGCTAACTCATTTGATTAGTCTGCATTTGAAGCTATATCACTTATACCCCAAGTGTTTGAAGCTAAATCATTTGTTTCGCGTGGATTTGAAACTAAACCTTCTACATCGCATTGATTTGAAGCTAAATCATGTGTCTCGCATGGAATTGAAGCTACTTCGTTTGTTCGTCCAGCTTTTGAAGCAATATCACTTATATCGCAAGTATTTGAAGCTAAATCATATGTGTCGTATGTATTTGAAGCTAAACCTTCTACATCGCATTGATTTGAAGCTAAATCGTGTGTTTCGCACGGATATGAAGCTAACTCGTTTGTTTCGCATGCAGTTGAGCTAAATCATGTCTTTCACAAGTAATTGAAGATGAACCATATGAATCGCATGTATTTGAACCTGAGCCTTCTACTTCGCACTGATTTGCAGCTAAGTAATGTGTTTCGCATGGATTTGAAGCTAAACCTTCTACATCCCATGGATTTGAAGCTAAATCATGTGTTTGGCACGGATTTGAAGCTAAACCTTCTACATGGCATTGATTTGCAGCTGAATCTTGTGTTTCACATGGATTTGAAGCTAACTCGTTCGTTTTGCCTGTATTTGAAGCTATATTACTTATATCGCAAGTATTTGAAGCTAAATCATGTGTTTCGCTTGGATTTGAAGCTAAATCTTCTACATCGCATTGCTTTGAAGCTAAATCATGTGTTTCGCATGGATTTGAAGCTAACTCGTTTGTTTCGCATGCAGTTGTAGCTAAATAATGTATATCACAAGTATTTGTAGCTAAACCATTTGTTTCGCATGGATTTGGAGCTAACTCGTTTTTTTCCGCCTGCATTTGAAGCTATATCATGTATATCACAAGTATTTGAAGCTAAATCATTTGATTCGCATGGATTTGAAGCTAAACCTTCTACATCGCATTGATTTGAAGCTAAATCATGTGTTTCGTATGGATTTGAAGCTAACTCGTTTGTTTCGCATGCAGTTGAAGCTAAATCAAGTCTTTCACAAGTATTTGAAGATGAACCATTTGAATCGCATGGATTTGAACCTGAGCCTTCTACATCGCACTGATTTGCAGCTAAATAATATGTTTCGCATGGATTTGAAGCTATACCTTCTACATCCCATGGATTTGAAGCTAAGTCATGTGTTTGGCATGGATTTGAAGCTAAACCTTCTACATCGCATTGATTAGCAGCTGAATCATGTGTTTCGCATGGATTTGAAGCTAACTCGTCCGTTTCGCCTGTATTTGAAGTTGTATCACTTATATCGCAAGTATTTGAATCTGAATCTTTCGTTTCGCATGAATTGGAAGCTAAGCCTTCTACTTCGAATTATTTGAAGCTAAATCATGTGTTTCGCATGGATTTGAAGCTAACTCGTTTGTTTCGTCTGCATTTGAAGCTATATCACTTATATCGCAAGTATCTGATGCTAAAATCGTTTATTTCGCATGTTTTGAAGCTAAAACCTTCTGCATCGCATTGATTTGCAGCTAAATCATGTGTTCGCATGGACTTGAAGCTAACTCGTTGTTTCGCATGGACTTGAAGCTAACTCGTTTGTTTCGCATGAAGTTGAAGCTAAATCAAGTCTTCCACAAGTATTTCAAGATAATCCATTTGAATCGCAATCGATTTGATCCTGAGACTTCTACTTCTCACTGATTTGCAGCTAACTATGTGTTTCGCATGGATTTGAAGCTAAACCTTCTACATCCCATGGATTTGAAGCTAAATCATGTGTTTCGCTTGGATTTGAGCTAACTCCTTTATATCGCATGCAGTTGAAGCTAAGTCATGTATTTCACAAGTATTTGAATCTGAACCACTTGATTCGCATGGATTTGAAGATAATCCTTCTACTTTGCACTGATTTGGAGCTAAATCATGTGTCTCGCTCGGATTTGAGGCTAAGCCTTCTACTTCACATTGATCTGAAGCTAAATCATGTGTTCCGCATGGATTAGAAGCTAAGCCTCTACTTCGCATGAATTGAAGCTAAATCGTGTGTTTCGCATGCATGTGAAGCTAACTCATTTGTTTAGCATGCATTTGAAGCTATATCACTTATATCGCAAGTATTTGAAGCTAAATCATTGTTTCTCGCGGATTTGAAGCTAAACCTTCTACATCGCATTGATTTGAAGCTAAACCTTCTACATCGCATTGATTTGAAGCTAAACTTTCTACATCGCATTGATTGAAGCTAAATCATGTGTTCCGCTTGATTTGAAGCGAACTCCTTTATATCGCATGCAGTTGAAGCTAAATCATGTATTTCACAAGTATTTGAATCTGAACCACTTGATTAGCATGGATTTGAAGATAATCCTTCTACTTCGCACTGATTTGGAGCTAAATCATGTGATTCGCATGGATTTGAAGCTAACTCGTCCGTTTCGCCTGTATTTGAAGATGTGTCACTTATATCGCAAGTATTTGAAGCTGAATCTTTCGTTTCGCATGAATTTGAAGCTAGCCTTCTACTTCGAATTTATTTGAAGCTAAATCATGTGGTTTCGCATGGATTTGAAGCTAACTCGTTTGTTCGCATGGGTTTTGATGCTAAGATTCCTAGAACGCCTGATTTGAAGCTAAATCATGTCTTTCGCATGGATTGAAGCTAACTCGTTTTTTCCGTCTGCATTTGAAGCTATATCATGTATATCACAAGTATTTGAAGCTAAATCATTTGATTCGCATGGATTTGAATCTAAACCTTCTACTTCGTATTGATTTGCAGCTAAATCATTTGTTTCGCATGGAATTGAAGCTACCTCGTTTGTTCCTCCTACTTTTGAAGCTATATCACTTATATCGCATGGATTTAAAGCTGAACCTACTACATCGTATTGTTTTGAAGCTAAATCATGTCTATCGCATGGATTTGAAGCTAAACTTTCTACATCGCATTGATTTGCAGCTAAATCATGTGTTTCGCATGGATTTGAAGCTAACTCGTTCGTTTCGCCTGCAGTTGAATCTACATCACTTATATCGTAAGTATTTGAAGCTGAATCATGCGTATCGCGTGGATTTTGAAGCTAACTCGTTTGATTAGTCTGCATTTGAAGCTATATCACTTATACCCCAAGTGTTTGAAGCTAAATCATTTGTTTCGCATGGATTTGAAGCTAAACCTTATACAACGCATTGATTTGAAGCTAAATCATGTGTTTCGCATGGATTTGAAGCTAACTCGTTTGTTTCGCATGCAGTTGTAGCTAAATAATGTTTGTCACAAGTATTTGTAGCTAAACCATTTGTTTCGAATGGATTTGAAGCTAAGCCATCTACTTCGCATTGATTTGAAGCTAAATCATTTGTTTCGCATGGAATTGAAGCTACCTCGTTTGTTCCTCCAGCTTTTGAAGCTATATCATTTATATCGGAAGTATTTGAAGCTAAATCATATGTGTCGCATGTATTTGAGCTGAACCTTCTACATCGCATTGATTTGAAGCTAAATCTAGTGTATCGCATGGATTTGAAGCTAAACCTCCTACATCGCATGGATTTGAAGCTAAATCATGTGTTTCGCATGGATTTGAATCTAACTCGTTTGTTTCGCTTGCAGTTGAATCTAAATCATGTCTTTCACAAGTATTTGAAGATGAACCATTTGAATCGCATGGATTTGAACCTGATCCTTCTACTTCGCACTGATTTGCAGCTGAAGAATGTGTTTCGCATGGATTTGAAGCTAAACCTTCTACATCCCATGGATTAGAATCTAAATCATGTGTTTGGCATGGATTTGAAGCTAAACCTGCTACATCGCATTGATTTGCAGCTGAATCACGTGTTTCGCATGCATTTGAAGCTAACTCTTTCGCTTCGCCTGTATTTGAAGCTATGTCACTTATATCGCAAGTATTTGAAGTTGAATCTTTCGTTTCGCATGAATTTAAAGCTAAGCCTTCTACTTCGTATTGATTTGAAGCTAAATCATGTTTTTCGCATGGATTTGAAGCTAACTCGTTTGTTTCGCATGCAGTTGAAGCTAAATCATGTCTTTCACATGTATTTGAAGATGAACCATTTGAATCGCATGGATTTGAACCTGAGCCTTCTATTTCGCACTGATTTGCAGCTAAATAATATGTTTCGCATGGATTTGAAGCTAATTCGTTCGTTTTGCATGCAGTTGTAGCTAAATAATGTATATCACAAGTATTTATAGCTAAACCATTTGTTTCGCATGGATTTGAAGCTAAACCTTCTACATCGCATTGATTTGAAGCTAAACCTTCTACATTCTATTGATCTGTAAGCTAAACCTTCTAACTCTTATTGATTTGAAGCTAAACCTTCTACATCGCATTGATTTGAATCTAAATCGAGTGTTTCGCATGGATTTGAAGCTAACTCGTTTTTTCGCATGCAGTTCTAGATAAATCATGTATATCACAAGTATTTGTAGCTAAACCATTTGTTTTGCATGGATTTGAAGCTAAACCTTCTACTTCTTATTGATTTGCAGCTAAATCATTTGTTTCGCATGGTATTGAAGCTACCTCGTTTGTTCCTTCTGCTTTTGAAGCTATATCACTTATATCGCATGGATTTGAAGCTGAACCTACTACATCGTATTGATTTGAAGCTAAATCATTAGTATCGCATGGATTTGAAGCGAAACCTTATAGATCGCATTGATTTGAAGCTATATCATGTGTTTCGCATGGATTTGAAGCTCACTCGTTTGTTTCGCCTGCAGTTGAATCTACATCACTTATATCGCAAGTATTTGAAGCTGAATCATGTGTATCGCGTGGATTTTGAAGCTAACTCGTTTGATTAGTCTGCATTTGAAGCTATATCACTTATGCCCCAAGTGTTTGAAGCTAAATCATTTGTTTCGCATTTGATTTGAAGCTAAACCTTCTACAACGCATTGTTTTGAAACTAAACCTTCTACATTCTATTGATCTGAAGCTAAACCTTCTACCTCTTATTGATTTGAAGCTAAACCTTCTACTTTGTTTTGATTTGCAGCTAAATCATTTGTTTCGCAGGGAATTGAAGCCAGCCAGTTTGTTCCTCATACTTTTGAAGCTATATCACTTATATCGTATGTATTTGAAGCTGAACCTTCTACATCGCATTGATTTGAAGCTAAATCTAGTGTATCGCATGGATTTGAAGCTAAACTTTCTACATCGCATTGATTTGCAGCTGAATCATGTGTTTCGCATGGATTTGAAGCTAACTCGTTCGTTTCGCCTGTATTTGAAGCTATATCCCTTATATCGCAAGTATTTGAAGCTGAATCTTTCGTTTCGCATGAATTTGAAGCTAAGCCTTCTACTTCGGTTTTATTTGAAGCTAAATCATGTGTTTCGCATGGATTTGAAGCTAACTCGTTTGTTTCGCATGGGTTTTGATCCTCAGCCTCCTAGAACGCACTGATTTGAAGCTAAATCATGTCTTTCGCATGGATTTGAAGCTAACTCGTTTTTTCCGCCTGCATTTGAAGCTATTTCATTTATACCGCAAGTATTTGAAGCTAAATCAATCGTTTGGCATGGATTTGAAGCTAAGCCTTCTACTTCGCTTTGATTCGAAGACGAATCATGTGTTTCGCAAGGATTTGAAGCTAACTCGTTCATTTTGCATGCAGTTGTAGATAAATAATGTATATCACAAGTATTTGTAGCTAAACCATTTGTTTCGAATGGATTTGAAGCTAAGCCATCTACTTCGCATTGATTTGAAGCTAAATCATTTGTTTCGCGTGGAATTGAAGCTACCTCGTTTGTTCCTCCAGCTTTTGAAGCTATATCATTTATATCGGAAGTATTTGAAGCTAAATCATATGTGTCGTATGTATTTGAAGCTGAACCTTCTACATCGCATTGATTTGAAGCTAAATCTAGTGTATCGCATGGATTTGAAGCTAAACCTTCTACATCGCATTGATTTGCAGCTAAATCATGTGTTTCGCATGGATTTGAAGCTAACTAGTTCGTTGCGCATGCAGTTAAATCTAAATAACGTATGTCACAAGTATTTGAAGCTAAACCATTTGTTTCTCATGGATTTGAAGCTAAGCCTTCTACTTCGCATTAATTGGAACCTAAATCACGTGTTTTGCATGGATTTGAAGCTAAACCTTCTACATCGCATTGATTTGAAGCTAAACCTTCTACATTCTATTGATCGGAAGCTAAACCTTCTACCTCTTATTGATTTGATGGAAAACCTTCTACATCGCATTGATTTGCAGCTAGATCATGCGTTTCGCATGGATTTGAAGCTAACTAGTTCGTTGCGCATGCAGTTAAATCTAAATAACGTATATCACAAGTATTTGAAGCTAAACCATTTGTTTCGCATGGATTTGAAGCTAAGCCTTCTACTTCGCATTAATTGGAAACTAAATCACGTGTTTTGCATGGATTTGAAGCTGAACCTTCTACATCGCATTGATTTGAAGCTAAACCTTCTACATTCTATTGATCTGAAGCTAAACCTTCTACCTCTTATTGATTTGAAGCTAAACCTTCTACATCGCATTGATTTGAAGCTGAGTCATGTGTTTTGCATGGATTTGAAGCTAACTCGTTTGTTTCGCATTCAGTTGATGCTAAATCATGTCTTTCACAAGTATTTGAAGATGAACCATTTGAATCGAATTGATTTGAACCCGAGCCTTCTACTTCGCACTGATTTGCAGCTAAATAATGTGTTTCACATGGATTTGAAGCTAATCCTTCTACATCCCATGGATTTGAAGCTAAATCATGTGTTTGGCTTGTATTTGAAGCTAAACCTTCTACATCGCATTGATTTGCAGCTGAATCATGAGTTTTGCATGGATTTGAAGCTAACTCGTTCGTTTCGCCCGTATTTGAAGCTAGAACACTTACATCGCAAGTACTTGCAGCTAAATCAAGTGTTTCGCTTGGATTCGAAGCTAAACCCTCTACATCGCATTGATTTGAAGCTAAATCGCGTGTTTCGCATGGATTTGAAGCTAACTCGTTTGTTTCGCATGCAGTTGTAGCTGAATAATGTATATCACAAGTATTTGTAGCTAAACCATTTGTTTCGCATGGATTTGAAGCTAAATCATATGTATCGCCTGGATTTGAAGCTAACTCGTTCGTTTCGCCTGCATTTGAAACTGTATCACTTTTATCGCAAGTATTTGAAGCTAAATCATATCTGTCGCATGGATTTGAAGCTGAACCTTCTACATCGCATTGATTTGAAGCTAAATTATGTATTTCGCTTGGATTTGAAGCTAACTCGTTTGTTTCGTCTGCAGTTGAAGCTAATTCACGTTTATCACAAGTATCTGAAGCTAAACCATTTGTTTCGCAAGAATATGAAGCTAATCCATGTGTTTCGCATGAATTTGAAGCTAAATCATTTGTATCACATGGATTTGAAGTTAACTCGTTTGTTTCGCCTGCATTTGAAGCTATATCACTTATATCGCAAGTATTTTTAAGCTAAATCATTTAATTCGCGCAGATTTGAAGCTAAACCTTGTCCATCGCATTGACTTGAAGCTAATTCAAGTGTTTCGCGTTGACTTGAAGCTAACTCGTTTGTTTCGCCTGCATTTGAAGCTATATCACACATATCGTAAGTTCTTGATGCTAAATCATGTTTTTCGCATAGATTTGAAGCCATCCTGCTACTTTGCGTTGATTTGAAGCTAAATCATGTGTTTCGCATGGATTTGTAGCTAACTCGTTTGCTTCGCATGCAGTTGTAGCTAAATAATGTATATCACAAGTATTTGTAGCTAAACCATATGTTTCGCACGGATTTGAAGCTAAACCTTCTACATCGCATTGATTTGCAGCTAAATCATGTGTTTCGCATTGATTTGAAGCTTACTCGTTTGTTTCGCATTCGGTTGAAGCTAAATCATGTCTTTCACTAGTATTTGAAGATGAACCATTTTAATCGAATTGATTTGAACCCGAGCCTTCTACTTCGCACTGATTTGCAGCAAAATAATGTGTTTCGCATGGATTTGAAGCTAAACTTTCTACATCCCATGGATTTGAAGCTAAATCATGTGTTTGGCTTGGATTTGAAGCTAAACCTTCTACATCGCATTGATTTGCAGCTGAATCATGAGTTTTGCATGGATTTGAAGCTAACTCGTTCTTTCGACTGTATTTGTAGCTAGATCACTTATATCGCAAGTACTTGAATCTAAATCATGTGTTTCGCTTGGATTTGAAGCTAAACCTTCTACATCGCATTGATTTGAATCTAAATCGTGTGTTTCGCATGGATTTGGAGCTAACTCATTTGTTTCGCATGCAGTTTTTATCTCAATAATGTATATCACAAGTATTTGTAGCTAAACCATTTGTTTCGCATGGATTTGAAGCTAAGCCTTCTACTTCGCATTGATTTGAAGCTAAATCTTGCGTATCGCATGAATTTGAAGCTAAACCTTCTACATCGCATTGATTTGCAGATAAATCATGTGTTTCGCATGGATTTGAAGCTAACTGGTTCGTTCCGCCTGCATTTGAAACTATATCACTTATATCGCAAGTATTTGCAGCTAAATCATATTTGTCGCATGGATTTGAAGCTGATCCTACTACATCGCATTGATTTGAAGCTAAATCCTGTGTATCGCATGGATTTGAAGCTGAACCTTCTACATCGTATTGATTTGAAGCTAAATCATGTGTTTCGCATGGATTTGAAGCTAACTAGTTTGTTTCGCATGCAGTTGTATCTAAATAATGTATATCACAAGTATTTCTAGCTAAACCATTTGTTTCGTATGGATTTGAAGCTAAACATTCTACTTCGCATTGATTTGAAGCTAAACATTCTACATCGCATTGATTTGAAGCTAAACCTTCTACATTCTTTTGATTTGAAGCTAAACCTTCTACCTCTTATTGATTTGAAGCTAAACCTTCTACATCGCATTGATTTGCAGTTAAATCTTGTGTATCGCATGTATTTGAAGCTAACTCGTTCGTTGCGCATGCAGTTAAATCTAAATAACGTATATCACAAGTATTTGAAGCTAAACCATTTGTTTCGCAAGGACTTGAAGCTAAGCCTTCTATTTCCCATTAATTGGAAGCTAAATCACGTGTTTAGCATGGATTTGAAGCTAAACCTACTACTTCGCATTGATTTGAAGCTAAATCATTTGTTTCGCATGGAATTGATGCTACCTCGTTTGTTCCTTCTGCTTTTGAAGCTATAACACTTATATCGCAAGGATTTGAAGCTAAATCATATGTGTCGTATGAATTTGATGCTGAACCTTCTACATCGCATTGATTTGAAGCTAGATCATATGTTTCGCATGGATTTGATGCTAACTTGTTCGTTTCGCCTGTATTTGAAGCTAGATCACTTATATCGCAAGTATTTGAAGCTAAATCATGTGTTTCGCTTGGATTTGAAGCTAAACCTTCTACATTCCATTGGTTTGAAGCTAAATCGTGTGTTTCGCATGGATTTGAAGCTAACTCGTTTGTTTCGCATGGAATTGAATCTACCTCGTTTGTTCCTCCAGCTTTTGAAGCTATATCACTTATATCGCAAGTATTTGAAGCTAAATCGTATGTGTCGCATGGATTTGAAGCTAAACCTTCTACATCGCATTGATTTGAAGCTAAATTATGTATTTCGCTTGGATTTGAAGCTAACTCGTTCGTTTCGCCTGCAGTTGCATCTACATCACTTATATCGCAAGTATTTGAAGCTGAATCATGTGTATCGCATGGATTTGAAGCTAATTCGTTTGATTAGTCTGGTATTGAAGCTGTATTACTTATACCCCAAGTGTTTGAAGCTAAATCATTTGTTTCGCATGGATTTGAAGCTAAACCTTCTACATTGCATTGATTTGCAGCTAAATCATGTGTTTCGCATGGATTTGAAGCTAACTAGTTCGTTGCGCATGCAGTTAAATCTAAATAACGTATATCACAAGTATTTGAAGCTAAACCATTTTTTTCGCATGGATTTGAAGCTAAACCTTCTACATCGCATTGATTTGCAGCTAAATCATGTGTTTCGCATGGATTTGAAGCTAACTAGTTCGTTGCGCAGGCAGTTAAATCTAAATAACGTATATCACAAGTATTTGAAGCTAAACCATTTGTCTCTCATGGATTTGAAGCTAAGCCTTCTACTTCGCATTAATTGGAAGCTAAATCACGTGTTTTGCATGGATTTGAAGCTAAACCTTCTACATCGCATTGATTTGAAGCTAAAACTTCTACATTCTATTGATCTGAAGCTAAACCTTCTACCTCATATTGATTTAAAGCTAAACCTTCTACATCGCATTGATTTGAAGCTAAATCGAGTGTTTCGCATGGATTTGAAGCTAACTCGTTTGTTTCGCATACAGTTGTAGCTAAATAATGTATATCACACGTATTTGTAGCTGAACCATTTGTTTCGCATGGATTTGAAGATAAGCCTTCTATTTCGCATTGATTTGAAGCTAAATCATTTGTTTCGCATGGATTTGAATCTAAGCATTGTCCTTCGAATTGATTTGAATCTAAATCATGTGTTTCGTTTGGATTTGAAGCTAAGCCATCTACATCGCATCGATTTGAAGCTAAATCATTTCTTTAGCTTAGATTTTAAGCTAACTCGTATGTTTCGTCTGCAGTTGAGGCTATATCACTTATATCGCAAGTATCTGAAGCTAAATCATTTGTATAGCTTGGATTTGAAGCTAAACCTTCTACATAGTATTGATTTGAAGCTCAATCATGTGTGTTGCATAGATTTGAAGCTAACTCTTTTCTTTCCCCTGCATTTGAAGCTATATCACTTATATCGCAAGTACCTGATGCTAAATTATTTGTTTCGCATGGATTTGAAGCTAAGCCATCTACTTTGCATTGATTGCAAGCTAAATCACGTGTTTTGCATGGATTTGAAGCTAAAACATTTGATTCGCATGGATTTGAAGATGAGCATTCTACTTCGCACTGATATGAAGCTAAATCATGTGTTTCGCATGGATTTGAAGCTAAGCCTTCTACTTCGCATTGATTATAAGCTACATCATGTGTTTCGCATGGATTTGAAGCTATCTCGTTTGTTTTGCCTGCATTAGAAGCTATATCATTTATATCGCAAGTATCTGAAACTAAATCATTTGTTTCGCATGGATTTGAAGCTAAACCTTCTACATCGCATTGATTAGAAGCTAAATCTAGTGTATCGCATGGATTTGAAGCTATCTCGTTAGTTTCGTCTGCATTTGTATCTATATCACATATATCGCAAGTATTTGAAGCTAAATGATTTCTTTCGCATGGATTTGAAGCTCAACCTTCTACATCGCATTGATTTGAAGCTAAATCATGTGCTTCGCGTGGACTTGAAGCTAACTCGTTGCATTCGCATGCATTTGAAGCTGTATCCCTTATATTTGCAAGTATTTGAAGCTAAATCATTCGTATCGCATGGATATGAAGCTTTGCCTTCTACTTCGCATTGATGTGAAACTAAATCATGTGTTTCGCATGGATTTGAAGCTAACTCGTTTGATTAGTCTGCATTTGAAGCTATATCACTTATACCCCAAGTGTTTGAAGCTATATCATTTGTTTCGCATGGATTTGAAGCTAAACCTCTTACTTCGTATTGATTTGAAGCTAAATCGTGTGTTTCGCATGGATTTGAATCTAACTCGTTTGTTTCGCATGCAGTTGTAGCTAAATAATGTATATCACCAGTATTTGTATCTAAACCATTTGTTTCGCATGGAATTGAAGCTAAACCTTCTACATCGCATTGATTTGCTGCTAAATCATGTGTTTCGCATGGATTTGAAGCTAACTCGTTTGATTAGTCTGCATTTGAAGCTATATCACTTATACCCCAAGTGTTTGAAGCTATATCATTTGTTTCGCAAGTATTTGAAGCTGAACCATCTACATCGCATTGATTTGAAGCTAAATCTTGTGTATCGCATGGATTTGAAGCTAACTCGTTCGTTGCGCATTCAGTTGTAGCTAAATAGTGTATATCACCAGTAATTGTATCTAAACCATTTGTTTCGCATGGATTTGAAGCTAAACCTTCTACATCGCATTGATTTGCAGCTAAATCATGTGTTTCGCATGGATTTGAAGCTAACTCGTTTGTTTCGCATGGATTTGAATCTAAGTCTTCTACTTCCCAGTAATTGGAAGCTAAAACACGTGTTTCGCATGGATTTGAAGCTAAGCCTACTACTTCGCATTGATTTGAAGCTAACTCATTTGTTTCGCATGGAATTGAAGATACCTCGTTTGTTCCCTCTGCTTTTGAAGCTATATCACTTATATCGCAAGTATTTGAAGCTAAATCATATGTGTCGCATGGATTTGAAGCTGAACATTTTACATCACATTCAGTTGAAGCTAAATCTTGTGTATTGCATGGATTTGAAGATAAAACTTTCTACATCGCATTGATTTGAAGCTAAATCATGTGTTTCGCATGGATTTGAAGCTGACTCGTTTGTTTCGCATTCAGTTGTAGCTAAATAATGTATATCACCAGTAATTGTATCTAAACCATTTGTTTCGCATGGATTTGAAGCTAAACCTTCTACATCGCATTGATTTGCAGCTAAATCATGTGTTTCGCATGGATTTGAAGCTAACTCGTTTGTTTCGCATGCAATTGTAGCTAAATAATGTATATCACAAGTATTTGTAGCTAAACCATTTGTTTCGCATGGATTTGAAGCTAAACCTTCTACTTCGTATTGATTTGCAGCTAAACCATTTGTTTCGCATGGAATTGAAGCTACCTCGTTTGATCCTCCTGTTTTTGAAGCTAAATCTAGTGTATCGCATGGATTTGAAGCTGAACCTTCTACATCGCATTGATTTGCAGCTGAATCACGTGTTTCGCATGCATTTGAACCTAACTCGTTCGTTTCGCCTGTATTTGAAGCTAGATCACTTATATCGCAAGTATTTGAAGCTAAATCATGTGTTTCGCTTGGATTTGAAGCTAAACCTTCTACATTCCATTGGTTTGAAGCTAAATCGTGTGTTTCGCATGGATTTGAAGCTAACTCGTTTGTTTCGCATGGAATTGAAGCTACCTCGTTTGTTCCTCCTGCTTTTGAATCTATATCACTTATATCGCAAGTATTTGAAGCTAAATCATATGTGTCGCATGGATTTGATGCTGAACCTACTACATCGCATTGATTTAAAGCTAAATCTTGTGTATCGCATAGATTTGAAGCTAAACCTTCTACTTCGCATTGATTTGAAGCTAAAGCATGTGTTTCGCATGGATTTGAAGCTAACTCGTTTGTTTCGCATACAGTTGTAGCTAAATAATGTATATCACACGTATTTGTAGCTAAACCATTTGTTTCGCATGGATTTGAAGATAAGCCTTCTACTTCGCATTGATTTGAAGCTAAATCATTTGTTTCGCATGGATTTGAATCTAAGCATTGTCCTTCGAATTGATTTGAATCTAAATCATGTGTTTCGTTTGGATTTGAAGCTAAGCCATCTACATCGCATCGATTTGAAGCTAAATCATTTCTTTCGCTTAGATTTTAAGCTAACTCGTATGTTTCGTCTGCAGTTGAGGCTATATCACTTATATCGCAAGTATCTGAAGCTAAATCATTTGTATAGCTTGGATTTGAAGCTAAACCTTCTACATAGTATTGATTTGAAGCTCAATCATGTGTGTTGCATAGATTTGAAGCTAACTCTTTTCTTTCCCCTGCATTTGAAGCTATATCACTTATATCGCAAGTACCTGATGCTAAATTATTTGTTTCGCATGGATTTGAAGCTAGTCCATCTACTTTGCATTGATTGCAAGCTAAATCACATGTTTTGCATGGATTTGAAGCTGAAACATTTGATTCGGATGGATTTGAAGATGAGCATTGTAATTCGCACTGATTTGAAGCTAAATCATGTGTTTCGCATGGATTTGAATCTGAGCCTTCTACTTCAAACTGATTTGCAGCTAAATAATGTGTTTCGCATGGATTTGAAGCTAAACCTTCTACGTCCCATGGATTTGAATCTAAATCATGTGTTTGGCATGGATTTGAAGCTAAAACTTGTACATCGCATTGATTTGCATGTGAATCATGTGTTTTGCATGGATTTGAAGCTAACTCGTTCGTTTCGCCTGTATTTGAAGCTATATCACTTATATCGCAAGCACTTGAAGCTAAATCATGTGTTTCGCTTGGATTTGAAGCTAAGTCTTCTACTTCCCATTAATTGGAAGCTAAAACACGTGTTTCGCATGGATTTGAAGCTAAGCCTACTACTTCGCATTGATTTGAAGCTAAATCGTGTGTTTCGCATGGAATTGAAGGTACCTCGTTTGTTCCTTCTGCTTTTGAAGCTATATCACTTATATCGCAAGTATTTGAAGCTAAACCATTTGTTTCGCATGGATTTGAAGCTAACCCTTCTACTTCGCATTAAATGGAAGTTAAATCACGTGTTTTGCATGGATTTGAAGCTAAACCTTCTACATCGCATTGATTTGAAGCTAAATCATGTGTTTCGCATGGATTTCAAGCTAACTCGTTTGTTTCGCATGCAGTTGAAGCTAAATCATGTCTTTCACAAGTATTTGAAGATGAAGCATTTGAATCGCATTGATTTGAACCCGAGCCTTCTACTTCGCACTGATTTGCAGCTAAATAATGTGTTTCGCCTGGATTTGAAGCTGAACCATCTACATCGCATTGATTTGAAGCTAAATCGTGTGTTTCGCATAGATTTGAAGCTAACTCGTTTGTTTCGCATGCAGTTGTAGCTGAACAATGTATATCACAAGTATTTGTAGCTAAATCATTTGTTTCGCATGGATTTGAATCTAAGCATTGTCCTTCGAATTGATTTGAATCTAAATCATGTGTTTCGTTTGGATTTGAAGCTAAGCCATCTACATCGCATCGATTTGAAGCTAAATCATTTCTTTAGCTTAGATTTTAAGCTAACTCGTATGTTTCGTCTGCAGTTGAGGCTATATCACTTATATCGCAAGTATCTGAAGCTAAATCATTTGTATAGCTTGGATTTGAAGCTAAACCTTCTACATAGTATTGATTTGAAGCTCAATCATGTGTGTTGCATAGATTTGAAGCTAACTCTTTTCTTTCCCCTGCATTTGAAGCTATATCACTTATATCGCAAGTACCTGATGCTAAATTATTTGTTTCGCATGGATTTGAAGCTAAGCCATCTACTTTGCATTGATTGCAAGCTAAATCACGTGTTTTGCATGGATTTGAAGCTAAAACATTTGATTCGCATGGATTTGAAGATGAGCATTCTACTTCGCACTGATATGAAGCTAAATCATGTGTTTCGCATGGATTTGAAGCTAAGCCTTCTACTTCGCATTGATTATAAGCTACATCATGTGTTTCGCATGGATTTGAAGCTATCTCGTTTGTTTTGCCTGCATTAGAAGCTATATCATTTATATCGCAAGTATCTGAAACTAAATCATTTGTTTCGCATGGATTTGAAGCTAAACCTTCTACATCGCATTGATTAGAAGCTAAATCTAGTGTATCGCATGGATTTGAAGCTATCTCGTTAGTTTCGTCTGCATTTGTATCTATATCACATATATCGCAAGTATTTGAAGCTAAATGATTTCTTTCGCATGGATTTGAAGCTCAACCTTCTACATCGCATTGATTTGAAGCTAAATCATGTGCTTCGCGTGGACTTGAAGCTAACTCGTTGCATTCGTATGCATTTGAAGCTGTATCCCTTATATTTGCAAGTATTTGAAGCTAAATCATTCGTATCGCATGGATATGAAGCTTTGCCTTCTACTTCGCATTGATGTGAAACTAAATCATGTGTTTCGCATGGATTTGAAGCTAACTCGTTTGATTAGTCTGCATTTGAAGCTATATCACTTATACCCCAAGTGTTTGAAGCTATATCATTTGTTTCGCATGGATTTGAAGCTAAACCTCTTACTTCGTATTGATTTGAAGCTAAATCGTGTGTTTCGCATGGATTTGAATCTAACTCGTTTGTTTCGCATGCAGTTGTAGCTAAATAATGTATATCACCAGTATTTGTATCTAAACCATTTGTTTCGCATGGAATTGAAGCTAAACCTTCTACATCGCATTGATTTGCTGCTAAATCATGTGTTTCGCATGGATTTGAAGCTAACTCGTTTGATTAGTCTGCATTTGAAGCTATATCACTTATACCCCAAGTGTTTGAAGCTATATCATTTGTTTCGCAAGTATTTGAAGCTGAACCATCTACATCGCATTGATTTGAAGCTAAATCTTGTGTATCGCATGGATTTGAAGCTAACTCGTTCGTTGCGCATTCAGTTGTAGCTAAATAGTGTATATCACCAGTAATTGTATCTAAACCATTTGTTTCGCATGGATTTGAAGCTAAACCTTCTACATCGCATTGATTTGCAGCTAAATCATGTGTTTCGCATGGATTTGAAGCTAACTCGTTTGTTTCGCATGGATTTGAATCTAAGTCTTCTACTTCCCAGTAATTGGAAGCTAAAACACGTGTTTCGCATGGATTTGAAGCTAAGCCTACTACTTCGCATTGATTTGAAGCTAACTCATTTGTTTCGCATGGAATTGAAGATACCTCGTTTGTTCCCTCTGCTTTTGAAGCTATATCACTTATATCGCAAGTATTTGAAGCTAAATCATATGTGTCGCATGGATTTGAAGCTGAACATTTTACATCACATTCAGTTGAAGCTAAATCTTGTGTATCGCATGGATTTGAAGATAAAACTTTCTACATCGCATTGATTTGAAGCTAAATCATGTGTTTCGCATGGATTTGAAGCTGACTCGTTTGTTTCGCATTCAGTTGTAGCTAAATAATGTATATCACCAGTAATTGTATCTAAACCATTTGTTTCGCATGGATTTGAAGCTAAACCTTCTACATCGCATTGATTTGCAGCTAAATCATGTGTTTCGCATGGATTTGAAGCTAACTCGTTTGTTTCGCATGCAATTGTAGCTAAATAATGTATATCACAAGTATTTGTAGCTAAACCATTTGTTTCGCATGGATTTGAAGCTAAACCTTCTACTTCGTATTGATTTGCAGCTAAACCATTTGTTTCGCATGGAATTGAAGCTACCTCGTTTGATCCTCCTGTTTTTGAAGCTAAATCTAGTGTATCGCATGGATTTGAAGCTGAACCTTCTACATCGCATTGATTTGCAGCTGAATCACGTGTTTCGCATGCATTTGAACCTAACTCGTTCGTTTCGCCTGTATTTGAAGCTAGATCACTTATATCGCAAGTATTTGAAGCTAAATCATGTGTTTCGCTTGGATTTGAAGCTAAACCTTCTACATTCCATTGGTTTGAAGCTAAATCGTGTGTTTCGCATGGATTTGAAGCTAACTCGTTTGTTTCGCATGGAATTGAAGCTACCTCGTTTGTTCCTCCTGCTTTTGAATCTATATCACTTATATCGCAAGTATTTGAAGCTAAATCATATGTGTCGCATGGATTTGATGCTGAACCTACTACATCGCATTGATTTAAAGCTAAATCTTGTGTATCGCATAGATTTGAAGCTAAACCTTCTACTTCGCATTGATTTGAAGCTAAAGCATGTGTTTCGCATGGATTGAAGCTAACTCGTTTGTTTCGCATACAGTTGTAGCTAAATAATGTATATCACACGTATTTGTAGCTAAACCATTTGTTTCGCATGGATTTGAAGATAAGCCTTCTACTTCGCATTGATTTGAAGCTAAATCATTTGTTTCGCATGGATTTGAATCTAAGCATTGTCCTTCGAATTGATTTGAATCTAAATCATGTGTTTCGTTTGGATTTGAAGCTAAGCCATCTACATCGCATCGATTTGAAGCTAAATCATTTCTTTCGCTTAGATTTTAAGCTAACTCGTATGTTTCGTCTGCAGTTGAGGCTATATCACTTATATCGCAAGTATCTGAAGCTAAATCATTTGTATAGCTTGGATTTGAAGCTAAACCTTCTACATAGTATTGATTTGAAGCTCAATCATGTGTGTTGCATAGATTTGAAGCTAACTCTTTTCTTTCCCCTGCATTTGAAGCTATATCACTTATATCGCAAGTACCTGATGCTAAATTATTTGTTTCGCATGGATTTGAAGCTAGTCCATCTACTTTGCATTGATTGCAAGCTAAATCACGTGTTTTGCATGGATTTGAAGCTGAAACATTTGATTCGGATGGATTTGAAGATGAGCATTGTAATTCGCACTGATTTGAAGCTAAATCATGTGTTTCGCATGGATTTGAATCTGAGCCTTCTACTTCAAACTGATTTGCAGCTAAATAATGTGTTTCGCATGGATTTGAAGCTAACCTTCTACGTCCCATGGATTTGAATCTAAATCATGTGTTTGGCATGGATTTGAAGCTAAAACTTGTACATCGCATTGATTTGCATGTGAATCATGTGTTTTGCATGGATTTGAAGCTAACTCGTTCGTTTCGCCTGTATTTGAAGCTATATCACTTATATCGCAAGCACTTGAAGCTAAATCATGTGTTTCGCTTGGATTTGAAGCTAAGTCTTCTACTTCCCATTAATTGGAAGCTAAAACACGTGTTTCGCATGGATTTGAAGCTAAGCCTACTACTTCGCATTGATTTGAAGCTAAATCGTGTGTTTCGCATGGAATTGAAGGTACCTCGTTTGTTCCTTCTGCTTTTGAAGCTATATCACTTATATCGCAAGTATTTGAAGCTAAACCATTTGTTTCGCATGGATTTGAAGCTAACCCTTCTACTTCGCATTAAATGGAAGTTAAATCACGTGTTTTGCATGGATTTGAAGCTAAACCTTCTACATCGCATTGATTTGAAGCTAAATCATGTGTTTCGCATGGATTTCAAGCTAACTCGTTTGTTTCGCATGCAGTTGAAGCTAAATCATGTCTTTCACAAGTATTTGAAGATGAAGCATTTGAATCGCATTGATTTGAACCCGAGCCTTCTACTTCGCACTGATTTGCAGCTAAATAATGTGTTTCGCCTGGATTTGAAGCTGAACCATCTACATCGCATTGATTTGAAGCTAAATCGTGTGTTTCGCATAGATTTGAAGCTAACTCGTTTGTTTCGCATGCAGTTGTAGCTGAACAATGTATATCACAAGTATTTGTAGCTAAATCATTTGTTTCGCATGGATTTGAATCTAAAGCATTGTCCTTCGAATTGATTTGTATCTAAATCATGTGTTTCGTTTGGATTTGAAGCTAAGCCATCTACATCGCATCGATTTGAAGCTAAATCATTTCTTTCGCTTAGATTTTAAGCTAACTCGTATGTTTCGTCTGCAGTTGAGGCTATATCACTTATATCGCAAGTATCTGAAGCTAAATCATTTGTATAGCTTGGATTTGAAGCTAAACCTTCTACATAGTATTGATTTGAAGCTCAATCATGTGTGTTGCATAGATTTGAAGCTAACTCTTTTCTCTCCCCTGCATTTGAAGCTATATCACTTATATCGCAAGTACCTGATGCTAAATTATTTGTTTCGCATGGATTTGAAGCTAAGCCATCTACTTTTCATTGATTGGAAGCTAAATCACGTGTTTTGCATGGATTTGAAGCTGAAACATTTGATTCGCATGGATTTGAAGATGAGCATTGTACTTCGCACTGATTTGAAGCTAAATCATGTGTCTCGCATGGATTTGAAGCTAAGCCTTCTACTTCGCATTGATTATAAGCTACATCATGTGTTTCGCATGGATTTGAAGCTGATCCTACTATATCGCATTGATTTGAAGCTAAATCTTGTGTATCGCATGGATTTGAAGCTAACTCGTTCTTTGCGCATGCAGTTAAATCTAAATAACCTCTATCACAAGTATTTGAAGCGAAACCATTTGTTTCGCATGGATTTGAAGCTAAGTCTTCTACTTCACAGTAATTGGAAACTAAAACACGTGTTTCGCATGGATTTGAAGCTAAGCCTACTACTTCGCATTGATTTGAATCTAAATCATTTGTTCCGCATGGAATTGAAGCTACCTCGTTTTTTCCTTCTGCTTTTGAATCTATATCACTTATATCGCATGGATTTTAAGCTGAACCTACTACATCGCATTGATTTGAATCTGAATCATGTGTTTTGCATGGATTTGAAGCTAACTCGTTTGTTTCGCATGCAGTTTTTAGCTGAATAATGTATATCACAAGTATTTGTAGCTAAACCATTTGTTTCGCATTGATTTGAAGCTAAACCTTCTACATCGCATGATTTGCAGCTAAATCATGTGTTTCGCATGGATTTGAAGCTAACTCGTTTGTTTCGCATGCAGTTGAAGCTAAATCATATCTTTCACTAGTATTTGAAGATGAACCATTTGAATCGCATGGATTTGAACGTGAGCCTTCTACATCGCACTGATTTGCAGCTAAATAATGTGTTTCGCATGGATTTGAAGCTAACTCGTTTGTTTCGCATGCAGTTGAAGCTAAATCGTGTCTTTCACAAGTATTTGAAGATGAACCATTTGAATCGCATTGATTTGAACCCGATCCTTCTACTTCGCACTGATTTGCAGCTAAATAATGTGTTTCGCATGGATTTGAAGCTAAACCTTCTACATCCCATGGATATGATGCTAAATCATGTGTTTGGCATGGATTTGAAGCTAAGCCTACTACATCGCATTGATTTGAAGCTAAATCGTCTGTTTCGCATGGAATTGAAGCTACCTCGTTCGTTCCTTCTGCTTTTGAAGCTATATCACTTATATTGCAAGTATTTGAAGCTAAATCATATGTGTCGCATGGATTTGAAGCTGAACCTTCTACATCGCATTGATTTGAAGCTAAATCTTGTGTATCTCATGGATTTGAAGCTAAACCTTCTACATCGCATTGATTTGAAGCTAAATCTTGTGTATCGCATGGATTTGAAGCTGAACCTTTCTACATCGCATTGATTTGAAGCTAAATCATTTGTTTCGCATGGAATTTGAAGCTACCTCGTTTGTTCCTTCTGCTTTTGGAGCTATATCACTTATATCGCAAGTATTTGAAGCTAAATCATATGTGTCGCATGGATTTGAAGCTGAACCTTCTACATCGCATTGATTTGAAGCTAAATCTTGCGTATCGCATGGATTTGAAGCTAAACCTTCTACATCGCATTGATTTGCAGATAAATCATGTGTTTCGCATGGATTTGAAGCTAACTCGTTCGTTTCGTCTGCAGTTGAATCTACATCACTTATATCGCAAGTATTTTAAGCTAAATCATATGTGTCGCATGGATTTGAAGCTAAACCTTCTACATCGCATTGATTTGCAGCTAAATCATATGTTTCGCATGTATTTGAAGCTAACTTGTTCGTTTCGCCTGTATTTGAAGCTAGATCACTTATATCGCAAGTATTTGAAGCTAAATCATGTGTTTCGCTTGGATATGAAGCTAAACCTTCTACATCGCATTGATTTCAAGCTAAATCGTGTGTTTCGCATGGATTTGAAGCTAACTCGTTTGTTTCGCATGCAGTTGTAGCTGAATGATGTATATCACAAGTATTTGTAGCTAAACAATTTGTTTCGCATGGATTTGAAGCTACGACTTCTACTTCGCATTGATTTGAAGCTAACTCGATTGTTTTCGCATGGGTTTTGATGCTAAGATTCCTAGAACGCACTGATTTGAAGCTAAATCATGTCTTTCGCATGGATTTGAAGCTAACTCGTTTTTTCCGTCTGCATTTGAAGCTATATCATGTATATCACAAGTATTTGAAGCTAAATCATTTGATTCGCATGGATTTGAAGCTAAACCTTCCACTTCGTATTGATTTGCAGCTAAATCATTTGTTTCGCATGGAATTGAAGCTACCTCGTTTGTTCCTCCTACTTTTGAAGCTATATCATTTATATCGCATGGATTTAAAGCTGAACCGACTACATCGTATTGTTTTGAAGCTAAATCATGTCTATCGCATGGGATTTGAAGCTAAACTTTCTACATCGCATTGATTTGCAGCTAAATCATGTGTTTCGCATGGATTTGAAGCTAACTCGTTCGTTTCGCATGGGTTTTGATGCTAAGATTCCTAGAACGCACTGATTTGAAGCTAAATCATGTGTTTCGCATGGATTGAAGCTAACTCGTTTGTTTCGTCTGCATTTGAAGCTATATCACTTAAATCGCAAGTATCTGATGCTAAATCGTTTATTTCGCATGGTTTTGAAGCTAAATCTTCTGCATCGCATTGATTTGCAGCTAAAATCATGTGTTTCGCATGGACTTGAAGCTAACTCGTTTGTTTCGCATGGGACTTGAAGCTAACTCGTTTGTTTCGCATGAAGTTGAAGCTAAATCAAGTCTTCCACAAGTATTTGAAGATAATCCATTTGAATCGCATCGATTTGAACCTGAGACTTCTACTTCTCACTGATTTGCAGCTAAATAATGTGTTTCGCATGGATTTGAAGCTAAGCCTTCTACATCCCATGGATATGATGCTAAATCAATGTGTTTGGCATGGATTTGAAGCTAAGCCTACTACATCGCATTGATTTGAAGCTAAATCGTCTGTTTCGCATGGAATTGAAGCTACCTCGTTCGTTCCTTCTGCTTTTGAAGCTATATCACTTATATTGCAAGTATTTGAAGCTAAATCATATGTGTCGCATGGATTTGAAGCTGAACCTTCTACATCGCATTGATTTGAAGCTAAATCTTGTGTATCTCATGGATTTGAAGCTAAACCTTCTACATCGCATTGATTTGAAGCTAAATCTTGTGTATCGCATGGATTTGAAGCTGAACCTTCTACATCGCATTGATTTGAAGCTAAATCATTTGTTTCGCATGGAATTTGAAGCCACCTCGTTTGTTCCTTCTGCTTTTGGAGCTATATCACTTATATCGCAAGTATTTGAAGCTAAATCATATGTGTCGCATGGATTTGAAGCTGAACCTTCTACATCGCATTGATTTGAAGCTGAATCATGTGTTTTGCATGGATTTGAAGTTAACTCGTTTGTTTCGCATGCAGTTTTTAGCTGAATAATGTATATCACAAGTATTTGTAGCTAAACCATTCGTTTCGCATGGATTTGAAGCTAAGCCTTCTACTTCGCATTGATTTGAAGCTAAATCTTGCGTATCGCATGGATTTGAAGCTAAACCTTCTACATCGCATTGATTTGCAGATAAATCATGTGTTTCGCATGGATTTGAAGCTAACTCGTTCGTTTCGTCTGCAGTTGAATCTACATCACTTATATCGCAAGTATTTTAAGCTAAATCATATGTGTCGCATGGATTTGAAGCTAAACCTTCTACATCGCATTGATTTGCAGCTAAATCATATGTTTCGCATGTATTTGAAGCTAACTTGTTCGTTTCGCCTGTATTTGAAGCTAGATCACTTATATCGCAAGTATTTGAAGCTAAATCATGTGTTTCGCTTGGATATGAAGCTAAACCTTCTACATCGCATTGATTTCAAGCTAAATCGTGTGTTTCGCATGGATTTGAAGCTAACTCGTTTGTTTCGCATGCAGTTGTAGCTGAATGATGTATATCACAAGTATTTGTAGCTAAACAATTTGTTTCGCATGGATTTGAAGCTACGACTTCTACTTCGCATTGATTTGAAGCTAACTCGATTGTTTCGCATGGGTTTTGATGCTAAGATTCCTAGAACGCACTGATTTGAATCTAAATCATGT